>NC_092113.1:32360245-32497745 GCF_045679555.1 Salvelinus alpinus
CACACATGTGCAACAAATATAGCCTCTGACAATGCATGTCTCAAAATATGCTATTGAGCCAGAAACAACAATACCATGCACCCACTAATGGTCAAAAGGTTGTTGGTGCCCCAAAAATACGGTACGGTACTGTATTATGTGGGGTGGAATTACAGTAGTATTCAAAATACAGCCATTATTTCCTGAACACAACATTTCCCCACAATGCACCATAATTTACAGTTTGCAGCAGTAAAACTTTTCAGAGTATTTTACTGTTCATAATTTAAAACAAATAGCATGTCATTGAGTTTTCCGTTGCAGTGTACATGAGGGGTTGCTCGGTGTTGTGTAGAGGACAGACAGTAGAAACAGTAGTCTAGCCCATGCACGCTCAGTCATTTAGTCATTCAGTCAACAAGTTCTTACAGCCAAGAAGAGGAACGATTGTGAGCCATCTTGTTTATTCATCTTTTTATGTCAACAACAATGGCGGGGACACACAATTCCGTCGTTCACATGGGAAACACCAGCAAACGAGCATATTAACATCAAGAATACAACAAGACGTACATAAAGATTATATTCAGTGCAAAAAAACTACTCTATTATCACCAGCACATTAAAAGAACACTCCTTACTTCTTAAAACCCTTGCAATTGTAGCAGGTATTATTATCACACACAGTCATGTGCGTTTTCTATAGGCAGTTTTAGTTGTTGGGGAAATATAGGTTTTCATCTAAACATAGCAGTGCCATTATTATTGAATACAAATTAAGTAAAAGGCAAAGCTCTGTTTTAGTAGGTAGTGCCGTGGTACAATCTCGAACGACAAATCGTTTACTTGGCTTTGAGCTAACTGTGTCTTCCTAAGACTCACAAATTGTCTTAAACAAGCATAGGTATATATTGGGCAAATTATATATAATTGAATCATATAACGTTAATATAACACGATAAAAACATTGTCATTTGAAATCTCCATTTAGAAATCTCTATTGCAATTTTCCCTGTTTTAGGTAGCGTCTTAAGAATTTTAAACGATTGCATGTCCCTGGTAATTCTAACAAAACTATATATGAAGTAAGAACCACATATTCTTGTCTTGGCCATTCACCACAAATGACAATGAAGTATAATAAAAACAATTAAAACATGTATTTTACATATGAGCCTGCTGCTAATCAATGTTATTTCCCTCAGAAGTCACACTGCTGTCATGACATTGAACATTGTTTTTATTTACGTTTTGCTTACGATTTTAAATCACATATTCGCAAAGATGTCTATTGTGAATTTGTTGTGTATTTACAAGGTTAGATTGGCATTGGTCAAGGTTTGTGGACCTTGCGCGGTCTTCCTATATGCATTTGTTTGGTTATGCTTTTGTCAGATAAACCAAACAAAACATATTCTAAAAGTACCCTACTCTGTTAATTAAACATGCGTTTAAAGTTAACACATACAAAGATCACCTATGTACTACCATTATCTTTCCCAGATGTAATATTGGCAAATGTATATTGTAAGGAAACGTCCAAAACTACAAAATAACTAATTTGTATCCCTAAAGCATCGTGAGGAGGGAGAAATAGATAAATGATTATGCCAGCAATATCTGTAAGATCTTTTGTCCCTTTCCCTTGTAAGTCGCTCTGGATAAGAGCGTCTGCTAAATGACTTAAATGTAATGTAAATGTTGACTAATAAAACCGTGGCCATAAAGTTGACGCTCTCTGCCTTCTTCTCTCCTCTCCCCGTCTACTATATGGGACCCCTTGTTTCTCTTTTTCTGCCATTAAACCATAAATGACCATAAAATCACTCCTTGTGATCAACTTTATTTTTCTCTTCCACTTCTTTCTCTTCCCCCTGTTCCCCGTCACCGTCCTCGTTGCCCTCCTCCTCAGGCTCGGCATCAGCATCCGCCTCTCCTCTCTGGCCAGGAAACTTGTCTTTGTTGTTTTCTTTTTTCCACTTCATTCGTCGATTTTGAAACCATATCTTGACCTGCCTCTCGGTGAGACTCAGGGCATGGGACACCTCGATCCGCCGCTTGCGTGTAAGATAAGGATTGAAGAGAAACTCCTTCTCCAGTTCCAGAGTTTGGTAGCGACTGTAGGTTTGTCTTCCATTTCGCCTCCCTGGTGCTTAAATTAAATAGTAAATAAGGTTAGTAAATAACAATGAATTTGATGGTGGCATTAAAATTTCAGGATGAAAGAAAAAACAACTCTCAATCACGTACTGTATAGGCCCATAGTGCGATGACTTAAATAAATGAGATCATCTTCGGGCGATAAGATAAAAGAACAAACAATAATAGCTATGATGGTTTGTATTTGGAGTCGGTTTAGCTTATAGCTACATTCCATTGAAATGTGCATGAGCTAGAAAGTACAACCTAACATTTGCTTTTTCAATGATGTAACAGGTAACTGTGTACGCACGCGCGCGCACACACACACAAAAACACACACACCTCACACACACAATGGATACACGTTCTTCTGCAGAAGGTGGAGGAAAGTATATTTAGGCCTAAAAAACATCTATCTAGTATCACATTAAAAACAATCTAAACGATCTAGTCCATAAGGTTTCATTCTAACTATTTAACATCCACTAGCCTATTAGCTTGGTTTAGGGTAAGGAAATGTGAACGGGATGACTATCACGTAAAATAGTAATGTTAGAAGCATTACAAAGTACCTCATATTTCCTTTAAAAGTCATTTATTGTTACTGTAATAACTTGGTCATATTGGTCATAACATTTTTAGGGCATTCTGGTGAGTAGGTTTCAATTTTATTTAGGATGCACTTAGTTGTACTTCAGGTACTTCAAATAACTGGATTTCTGTTGTTGTTTTTTTGTCATTTTAGATTTTCTCAGGCAAAACACAATCTTTATCACCAAAACCTTCGTCAAGTTAGCCAGCATTGGTTTTTAATTATTTGGGAATTATTACATGAGAACCTGATTGTTTGTAAGAAGGGTATATGTTTATGTTATACCTTACACATTACAGTGCTACTGTTGTGTATACTTGCGAGAGCTATAGATAGGCCTAATCCGTTTACTTTGGGTGAAATGTATATTTGTTGCACAAAAATGTAATAAATAAATAGATACAGCCTCCATTCCTTATTACATATTTTGCTTTTACGCACGTAGGTTACACACACACACACACACACACACACACACACACACACACACACACACACACACACACACACACACACACACACACACACACACACACACACACACACACACACACACACACACACACACACACACACATATTACACACATTTATAGCTATATAAAAAAGAACACAAAATAATTCTAACCGTGGGGTCTCATCCAAGGAAACATAAGAGTGGGAGACGAGTTCTGATTTAAATGGCCCTGTCCTTCACCGGGGTTAGAGCCGTTAGACGATTTACAGTCTGGGTATTGCGCGAGGCTTGGCTCTTGCTGGGTACCATAAAGCGGTTGTCTCGGAAGAGCTTCATATCCATAAAATTTCGTTGCGTCTCCATGGCAAGCCAGTGCGCAGGGGTTCTGTTGGTATGCAGGATTGGAGATCCCCGTGGTCCCATGGTGGAAAAAATCCTGGACATGATGGGACGGCTGTTGAAAGCCCGATGCAGCTGCCCCGGGTCCGTAGACCAGCGCGTGGCTACGGGCAACGCTTTGTGGGAACCTGCAGTCGTAGTAAGCTGGCTCCAGTGATTCACAGCCTTTGTATTTGGAGAAAAGAGGGTTAACAAAATATGAGCTCATTGTTTAGTTTGCATTAAACAACAGACGAGGTTTCTTCGTTGTAGAATATCCTCTTTTGGATTGTGGCAGCCTTTAGTTTAGGTTCCCAGTCGCACACAGCGCAGACTGACAAACCGGAACTAGATGGAGAAACGCTGCCCCTTTGGACAGTCTAAGGCAGCTCTCTCGCGCTCCAACACTCTTCTCATCGAGTCTCTCTCACTATCTCCAGTATCTTCTATTTTTCAGCCTCAAATCCGGCTCATGGTGTGTGCTTTGGATGCATTGAGGTTCAAGCTGGCTTGCTCCGCGGACAGAGTCACAAGCGTTCCTTTTTTTTTTTTGCTTCCCACCCAACCACCCCCACCACAATTCCCCCTCCCAACACCAATCACCCCCCCCCCCCCCCCCTTAATTTTTCCACAAGCTGTCAGCGGGTAGGCTACATACCCCTTAAGAGGCAACATGCGCTAACCATTCTATTAGATAGAGGAGTTCAAATTGATGCATAAGATGTGAAAATTATCAAATCAAAATATCGTTGTGGTCATATTAATCTTACACGGTGCTTACATGATACATAGAAGTACACACATATAGCCTAAAGAATAGAATAAAAAGGCTTTGTTCATAAAGTCCTCATGTTTCTGAGCCATTGCTTATATCAACTAATGGTTTAAATAGGATGCTGTTAGCGTAGCCTACCATAAATACTTGGCCTACACAATAGCACTGCTTGCGGGCCCGCTATACTGCCTGCTATTATGACAGTGAATCAAAACATATAGTCCTATATAACTTTCAAAAACGAGTAGACCAGGCTTAGCATATACAACGTGCGTAAGTCTACTGATAATAGCATACAATAATAAGGCTATAATGACATCTTTAACAAAATCACAAAAATATACAAATGTCTAACCCTTGTTGCGCAACATTCGCCCATGCTACGTGTTCATACTTGAGATATATATAGGTCTAAGCGATGTCCCATGTCCCTCGCGCACTTAAACTACAGAAGGCCGTGAAACACCGTAACGCTCAAATATAAACACGACCTGTTGTGAATACCCGACTCACTGTACTGACCCTGTTAAACCTATGAGTAGATGTAGTAAATATGCCGCTTGCATTAGATGTCTCGTTATTCCTGCGTACATATTGCTGGTACAATATTTATTTCAGTTGTGTCTAGTGTAGTTGCAGCAACGTCTCTCCCTGAATGCGCTCATGTGGGTTTTGTGGTGTTACTGACGATTTTTACACATGATCGTAAAATAGGAAAGGCACACAGAAAATTTATAGACTTGTCGTACAGTCTATAAATATGCTGATTGCTGGTCTTTGTTGCAATTTACCGTCGTGGAAATTTGAGCTGCTGTTATAGACATATTTCAACAACAAAAACACAGAAAATAACTATAAAAACCTCACTATACTAGGCTACTATTATAATACTGCTTCTGATGTAGGCCTATAATTGCTAATTATAACATTATTATTACAATAATTATTCTTCTCGTATTATAATATTATTATTAGGATATAGTATTCATGTTAAAATTTGTATTAGGGTAATTGATTATTGAAGCCTTTAGTGTTATTTGTCAATAAATTGAAATAAATACTTTCTTTATTTGTTCATTTTACTTGTTTGAAGATGTTTTCTTCTTAAAGTGGTTTGATACGGAAATGTGTCATATTCTATTAAGTATATATATGGTGGCTAATACAAGTTTATGGTGCACGGTCCACGCCTCTCCACAGGAAAACTAGGCCACACCACTGGCGTAAAAACAGTGGCAAATAAGTGCGCTTAACTTTAAAAGTGTGATGTTTTCAAATGTTAGTCCGAATGTTAATTGAGCATCAATGTTGGTGCACATATACAGAATCAACCTAATCGATTTGCTAGCAGTTGTTAACAGTTTACAATCATGCATAATGAATCCATAACATGTATACAAAACAGCTTTAGTGTGTTAACAAATATTAGGCTAATGTTCTACTAATGTAAAGGTCATAAAATATGTAAATGGCTCATTTAGGTAAAGGAATGTACAAATGCAAAATGGACCTATCCTAGAAATAGCCTACAATTACTAGGCTATACACACAACACAAGCGCATGAAAGGTTAAACAGGCATAATCTATGTATCCTGTACCCAGTTCTACAAGTGAGACAGTCAATTATATCACAACATTTTTTCTTAAAAATGTGATGAACGACCGAAGCAGCATTTCTTTCATCAGTAGACCTACAGGCATACGTCTAGCCTACTCCCTGTTTTTGCACCACGCAAATTCACAGCACGGAGGCACTAGCGGTACAGGCCCAAAGAGTCGGTCAACAGCGGCATCTAGTGTTAAGGTCGATCACCAACATTCAACTGCACCATGCATGGTTTTATCAAACCCACATATATTACAGGAGGGAAAAATGCAGTTGACGACATAACAAATGTGTTGAATATATATTTCACGATCCGTCAAATAAACTATATTAGTAGGCTTCCTACGTTTAGCGTCTGCTTTTATTTCAGTAGACTCAGGATATTTGTTGCTTTTCATGATACTGTCCTATGGGTTGTCTGCTAACCACTATAGATACATGTACATTGTCCAATGCGAATATGCTGCTTTTGACGTTGGTTTCGTCTTGCGGTCAGATAGCCTAGGTCTACTCTGACCTGCTCAGAGAGGGAGCTGCCCTTAGAGGTTGGCAAATGTAGCCTAGGGGCGCGTTGGGCCAGTAACTAAAAGGTTGCTGGATCGAATTCCCGAGCTGACAAGGTAAAACACTGTCGTTCTGCTCCTGAACAAGGCAGTTAACCCACTGTTCCCCAATAGGCCGTCATTGTAAATAATAATTTGTTCTTAACTGACTTGCCTAGTTAAATTAAGATTAAATAAAACCCTTTTTTAAAGGCAGCGGCATGTTTGCGGTGGGCCCAACAGACAAACTAGCTGCAGCAAGCCCCCTTTGAACGAGCCCAACATCACACACCGTCCCACCATTAAAACCATAAAGTAATTTAGGCCAGACGTCTAGCCAGTTAGTCGGGTTTGCTTTGTTCGTCTGCATTTGAGACAAGCAACTGAGTTCTAGCAGGGCTGTAAACGCAGCATTTTTGTCCTGTGCGGAAATGCACTGGATTGGGCTTTGAAATTACAGCATCCTGTCCGTATTGTTCGACACCACAAAAAGGCAATTTAGGCCAAGACCCAGTAAACAAATGCCAGACATGGGAATTTATTTTCACGTTAGAACATTTTAATTTCGTTACCTTTCAAATAGGTCCAATGGCTCGAAATGTGTTTCTAACTGTAATTTAGTTGAGGTAAAAATATTTATTTTTTATTTTTCTTATCAGCAAGTTGACTGAAAGAAGGTTTTAATCCAGGATCTCAGTCGCACGATTCTTACAGGCCCTAAACTTTTCCCTTAGCTTTACAAACACGTAACGTTATAGGGCCTTATTCAATTTAGAAAATGTGGCAAATTGTTAAAGATATAATAATATCTTAACCAGCAGCTGTTAGTATTCCTGCTTTAAAAAGGATTTCAAGTGACACAGATATGATAGGTCTGTGATGACACACTGGTTTATTTGTCAAATTTGCATATGAAGTTGACAACCACATTTATGTTGTTTGTCTGCCATTGTTTTTTCACGAAATAAATGTATATATTTTTCCAAGTTATGAGTAATGACGGTATCTAATTGGTTCTATAAAACATTTGACTACTAAATGTTGATTTATATGTCTTTGATGTTTACAATTAGACCTAAATGTGGTTTAAATGTGGTTGTTTGTGGATACTTGTGGTGGCCTGTGCATACCTAGTGGACTTGTAAACATATAGTAATGCATTCAAATATAATTTGTGTCACAACAGCATATAAAAGGAGTGCACAAAAGTTTCGTTAAATCATATTTAGTTACATCATTGTGGTGTTGGCCTACTCGAAATAATCACCCATTTACGGGCGCGCGTGGTAGCCCCAAGAGTCTGCCTAGCCTGGAAATGCTAACAGAAGATTAGAAAACGTTCCATCTGCTTCCAATATTCCACTTCCGGGGAAATTGGGCTATTAAACGTATTAAAGCTGTTTCTCTCCAGATTAACAGAAATCTGGTTTGTGTGCATTTGTGTTGACATCATTAATATACTGGCTTCGTCTATTTGAAGCGCCTCAAATGTGTGCTCTACGTCGCAATATTTAGTTTTACATTGGTTTGCATGGGTAGTAAGACTATATGCATATCTACGTCTGTTTTGTTAAGAGACATTGCTTGAAAATACAGGAAACACAAGAGCCTCATGATCATTTTTATATTTGAGTAGGTCTATATCTACACTTTCTATAATGAATGGCACGTGTCTATACAGTCAAAATAATACGAAACGCACAAATAGGTACACCGAACGGATACGTTACCACATATACACAAGACAGACAAACATTTTGCAGAGTGCAGATGTTCTCTTTCTGTACAAAATATGCCACAACCCCTGCATAACATTCACAAGAAACACACATGTAAGGAATATTCGCACGGACATCATAAATTATGGAGGGTAGAAATTAAAATCATTCCAGTGTTCCATTCCTTATACTTCGGGACAGTTATACATTTGTTCAAAATATGTTTCATTAAAATGTCCCTTGTGTAAATAAACATATAGGCCTACAGGTATCTTCACAAGTGCAAATGTTTTCTTTCCTTAAAGGTTATTTTAAACCTAGACAAGGAAAGGTACATGTGGAGAAACAAAAAATATTTAGCATCAAACATGGAAGGTGGGGTTAATAAAAAAACATAAACAAAAACAACATCCAACACAAAATCCAACATTAAGAAGGGGGCGTCATGTATTTTGGTTTATCTTTGTTGTTATCCATGGCAATAGTGGTTATTTTACTGTTGTCTGATTCTTGTTTTTGTCCTTTGTCGTTGTTGTAACCATTCCTTTATTATTGTTCTTTGTTGCGGTCAGTTTTTTCCTTGTTCATTTTCTTCATCTTCATGCGCCGGTTCTGGAACCAGATTTTGACCTGCCTCTCCGTGAGGTTGAGGACACTTGCCATCTCGTATCGACGGTCTCTGGTTAGGTACATATTGAACAAAAACTCCTTTTCAAGTTCGAGAGTCTGGTATTTTGAATAAGGGCACCGCTTCTTCCTTGTTGAACGCGCGTGAATCCAGTTTGCAACTGGGTTATCTGAAAATCAACACATAAAAACAGATAACACATTATCAGTCAGCAATAATATCAAATTTGAGGCAATGACGCATGATAAGGCCTTGTACTTTTGGGTTTCCAAAAGCTATGCTAGATCTCAGAGGTAGTGGTGGTCCCTCAAATCTATTAGTAAATATAATGCTGTAGGAAACAAACGTCAAATTTAGTGATGCTCTTCCAGCTTTTCCCTTTCTTGGACTTCTGAGAAATGCCATCGTAAAATACTCAATGCCTATTCGCTTTATAGGCCCATAAAAACGGCCTGTATTTCAAGCCTTTACATGTCAGTGAAAGTCCCTCGAATATGTTGCAAACATTCCTCAACTGTTGGAGTTATATCGACATTTGGTTTGGAATGGAAAAAGAGTATGTAGGATGACAACAGACAACATACACTTACGCTACACCGCGTGTTCATGTGTTGCCATGCTACTGCAGTTCCTTATCAGGGTTTATCTTCGGTGTTTTTCTAGGGAGGGTCCAGTTTTACTGGATATACTTGACATAGCAACATAATATCTCTTTAAAATATAATTGTAGTTTATTTACTAGTAGACTATGGGGGATATAGCGGCATAGTCTACTAGCATTGTAAAATAGTAGCATAAATCATAGTGGCCATACAACATGGTTTATAATGATTATTAATATTGACAGTCCCAATTCTTGGGCAAAAAGTAATTGGCATCTAAAACACCAAAACAGATTTGCTGAGATGCGGGCATGTTGCAGAGTCCCTCAAATTTACAACGTCCATAGGTGTTTCAAGTAGTCCTATTTTATAACCCGCTCTTCGTTTTATAGCCCAATCCAACTAGCGTTTGTCTCTTTACAGTCCCTCAAGGTAGACCCCCTAGCCGAGTAGATTCAGTCGAGGAAAGAAAGGGGGACGAAATTATGGCAGAGAGACGCCATAGCCTAGCTCTAAACCAAATTAAATGAACACAGACAGAATCCCATTCCCACTCCCATTCCCGGTTTTGAACAAGGGGCTCGAACTTACTCGGGTCTAATTCTGGCTTCTCCTCTTTATGCTTCCCGAAAGCCAAAGGCTCGGTCTCGGGAGAAGGGATGTTAGGTTGGGTCTTTTCTCGGATGTCAGCGGTGGTGCAATATATATAATCCGTGTAGGTGCGTCCGTTGGAGGCGAGGCAGTCACTGGCTCGATGCTCCTGGAAGGCGTCGGGCTTCAGCCCATAGTGTCTGGCGTTGGCAGGGTAGCCTGGAAAGGACATTGCCCCCGAGATCGGCTCCAGCCATGACCGCACATACCTTGAGTCCGTTCCTAGATGAGGTTGATGGCTGTATGGATGGTAAACCACTGAGGACTGGGAGTGAACAGGGGTCCAGGATGTAGTGAAAACGGATGGTTTAGAGGCAAAGCTGCAGGAGGGATAGTCACCACACTCCGATACGAGGGACGTCGGACGAGGGCCGGTAGGGTGCGAACCAGAAGCCGAGAATCGAGCCGCAAGAACATCCTCGCTTTCGTGGTTTATCAAGGAATCTACATAATAATTACTTAAGGGAACCGTGGCCGACATGTCGATGCTGCCCGTCTATTTTACATGCATCCGATAATTTTTTGGAGTGTATGTGTACTTTTTTATCTACCCATAGAACAATCAAGGCAGGTAATTATTTCTCAAAGCTTCCCCGGCTGCTATTGGCTGCCGAAGCAACACGTGATTATATTTACCCCCACAAACATTGCACTGTGGATCAATGCGCGAGTTATCCTGGCATAGCGTTGCACTAGTCATGGATTATAGAATCATATTCAGATGTTTTTTTCCTGGGTGCATATGAGGTAAATTCAACAGTATTATGTTCTGACTTTGATCAAATAGCAGCAAAAATGAGTAGAATATGTGAAACTAGTCGTCAAACTATGAAATCGTAGGCACTATTTGCTGATGTAATCAATCTCTGTCTAATGTCTCCGTAGTCCAGGTTTATGCGCGTATAGACATAGTTCAGTAGTAAAATGGATCATTAAACTCACTCTCTAACACATTAGGCTTTGAATTATTCTGCGTTGTTCATTGTATAACGGTATTTATCTTTTCATTTGGAGAAAATATAGTCTACTTGATTTTATGAGCAGCCTGCATAGATAATATTGTACATTCTATCCTACTACCATTGCACCAAAATGTATATACAAGAAAAAAGTTTGCACAGACAACAAAGAAGCAGAAGTGGGATATTTTTCCCCCCCAAATGATGTTTGGATAGATAGAGGAAAGAGTTACTTCTACGATGCTTGAAACATGGCCAACTACAGCGGCTATATTCGGCAAGTGGCAGTGCATGTTTTTATGCCCTTCAATAAATGTTTACGAGGACCATTTGATTGTTCATAAACGTGTCGTTAATAAAACTACAGTCGAGTTCCTAGCTTAACATAAAACCACCACTGGAACAGTGAGGACAGACAGCAACGACGGGGACTAAGGGAATGTTGTGCTGCAGGGAAGAATCAGGCTAGAGATGTAGGCTTGCAACAAGAGGAATACACTTTCTTGTTTTGTGAGACTAATATGGCATACACTGATCTATGATCCGAGAATAAGCCTTTGTGTTGTCATATATGCCTAGAGAAGAAGTCTGCGAATATTATTTCTTATTTCTGTGACACCTGAAACCCCACCTCTTTAAGGAATACCTAGGATAGGATAAAGTAATCCTTCTAACCCCCCCTCCCCCTTAAAAGAGTTAGATGCACTATTGTAAAGTGGTTGTTCCACTGGATATCATAAGGTGAATGCACCAATTTGTAAGTCGCTCTGGATAAGAGCGTCTGCTAAATGACTTAAATGTTAATGTTAAATGTTAATTATAATGCCTAGAGAAGAAGTCTGCGAATATTATAATAGCGCAGCTAAACATATTAATCAAATGAAATTGTATTTGTCCAGTAATTTGTTTTAGCAGGTGCAGCGAAATGCTTATGTTTCTCCAACAGTGCAGTAATACTTAACAAAACAAAATGTGCATTTGTGTATTCCGAATGTGTATTTTCTCATCTCAGCCATGTATAGGCCTATCTAAAAATAAAATGTAAAATCACATGTTATTTGTCACATGCTTCGTAAACAACAGGTGTAGACTAACAGTGAATTACTTACTTACGGGTCCTTTTCCAACCACGCAGACTTAAAGATAAAGATACAACAACAACAAAAATAGTGACACGAGGACTATATAAGGTTGATTCAGATGAACTGCGATAACGACGACGGACTTTACTCTAAGGGATAGTGCGTAGTTAGTAGATAAGGGTTGACATTGGTGATACATGTTGTAGTTCGTTGTATGCATGCTATGGTAAGATACATACTTTAATAATCAAAATATTACATTTGAGCTTTTGCAGTCTAAACGAATAACAGACAATAATGCACAATGTTGCCTCCAAAATGACAAAATAGACATAGCCTATTATGTAACTTTTGAAGAGTAGATTTTTATTAGATTCGTCAAGGGGACTATAACTGATGGCCCCTTCGACTGTATCTTATTTTTTAATTTGACAACTGCTAGTGTGAAGTCATTGCGTTGGTGACCTGCAAGATCAAGGGAGGTCATTCGTTTTTGCTTTAAACTGAATAAATGTATGCAAACTTACATCTCACAATGTGATTATTTAATTATCTCACTAACTACTGCATAATTTGAACTTCCTGTCATGAAAACATGTATATGCTGTACAGCATCCTTAGATTTTGAAGTGTATTTCTCTGTAATGGCTGTTTGGTTCAGATTCAACCATGAAATATGAACACCTAATAAGTCTGTAACCTGTAGCAGGTGTTTGTGTAGTACAGTATGGTATTATGGATGGTGGTGAAGAAGGCGTTGTTTGACTTGCAAAGTTAGGCAATGTAATTTTAGGTTGTGTTATAACTTGTGTTTTAAATATTGTGACGAGTAATCCATATATTCTTATCAATACGATGCAACTAAATATCAAGACAGGCAAATAGAAAGTATTTTACTCAAATTAAAAAGCATAAACCTTGAGCTCACTAACGTTGAGTATTTTCTCATATACAGTTAACATTCAGGGCCAATGAGAGCACAAGCCTATTTTAACCCTAGGGGTTTCCCTTGATATCAACACCATGAAATCCTAAATATAGCGTATCTATTAAAGCCAAGGTAATCTTTCATTAACAAAAGTCTAAAATACATCTATCTGTCATACTGTACCAAACCAATGCGTAATGCACGCTCTATCATTTTACGCATAAAAGGCTGCCGGTACTAATGAAACTAATGAACTATTCACAATAATATCTACTAATATATATATTTATATGTGGTTAGGATCAGATCAGTTATATTACAGCTGGTCGGCATTTTGCAACACTTTTTGACTAAACAGATCTTCCTCATACAGCCTTGGAAAAGGGTAGGCTATTGTTTAGTGATTTAATTTACAATTTTATTAGTAGAAATTACATTCATTTATTTAAAGGGATACTTCGGGATTTTGGCAATGAGGCCCTTTATATACTTCCCCAGAGTCAGATGAACTCGTGGATACCACTTTTATGTCTCTGTGTCCAGTATGAAGGAAGTTAAGAGGTAGTTTCACAATCCAATGCTAACTATCGTTAGCGCAATGACTGGGAGTCTATGGGTATCTGCTAGCATGCTAGCTAATTATATCAGGAGACAAATATTAATTTGAGCACGGTTAATCCCTTATTTTTGCCATTACTTTGCTGTCTTGTTATTTATATTTGAATGTATTTATTGTCCTAATGATTATTGATAATAAAATAAAATATCCAATGTATGTATCCTGGTTTTCATAATATTTTGTGGATACTAGGCTTATTTCCTTTTCTGTTATTGACCAATGTATGAAATACATTTCATAATATGATACGCTAGAGCAATCCATATGCTGTGCGTATGCTGTGCGACCCAAATGCGCTCTTTCGCACGTCACCATGATCCTTTTTATTTGTCATTTGTTCTGGTTGAATCAAAAGAGTCTAACTAAATAGCCAAATATTTTGTATTTTCTCCATAGCCTACTTTATCATCACTAACAATGTTATTCTATCAAATTCCACTAATGTTGTACATGTATCTTGGACATTCAATATTAAGAAATGCTTTGAAATAATGTATTTACACTGACAGTCAACTTGTGGTTTGACATTTGTTTAGAGCAATGGCATTGGAATTCATTGTCCAAATATGGTGAATTATTTAGGGCGAGGCCTGCAGGAGATGAAAAGGTGCAGACTGTCACCGTAGACAACAATAGTGTCCAAAGGTGCTGTCGTCTCAGTGCAGGGGTCAGACTGCAATATATTGTTAGCAGTCGGATTCCCAACTCTTCATTCAGAAATGCTACAAGAGACGCTTATTAGAAATCCATATTTTTTGCGCATGCATGTTTCAGTCAATCAATAACCAAAACATAAGTATGTCCAAAACATAAGGCTACTGTTTACGATACATAGGCCTACTAGCTAGCCTACATAATAACGACCTTAAGTTGGTGATATCATTTCCAATAAATACGAAGGGAAACAGTAAAAAAAAAGTCCCTTTCCGCTTTGTTAGTAGGCCTACTTTGCGCACTAATACGTTTAAATAAAAAATCATCAGAATCCATGGAACCATTCTTAATTTGAAATGTGATTAGATATAGACCTACTCCTAAATCATTTGGAAAGTTTTAAACGTTTTATGTAACCGTATATGGATCAAAGTCATTGTTGGAAACTATGATGGCAAATGTGTGGAGCTAAAATAATATACAAATCAGGAGAATAGTATACTGGCTAACTAGAATTTGAATCCACATTTTTCCATTAGTAAATTCTAGGTTTGATCTGAACCCTGCATCCATGTCGCATAACCGATTAAGATTATTCTGAATGAATTGTGAAAATATCGTATTACAAACAGTGCATTACTACGTGAAGGAACCTCAAGTAAATACTTGTTGTCATAGCCTATATGATACATATATTTGAACAAGGGACATGTTGTTGTATTGTCAAAAGCTAATTTGAATTGACAAATGAATAGGCCTATACAGTTCAGAATTGGCATGTTAAACTCTTACCCTCAAACATTTATGTTGAATCACCAAGGTGTCTATTTGGAAACTATTCAGGGAACATATTGTTATTCTGATAAATAACAGAAACGTAATACCGTCCAAAAACATTCACCTACAGTAAATATATGGTTAAGGCCACTTGGAAAACAAGTGTTATAATTCATACTTTTAAGTGCTATCCTCTGGGTCCACATTGTACATTATGTTGTCTATGTTTTTTACCGAAATAAATTCAATTTAAGGCAACAGCAAATTTAGGGAAATTAAGGATAAGGTAGGTCTATAAGTTCCTCAAATACTTCATATAGTACGATAATCGTTAAGTGCATCAAGATCTGCCATAAGTTTAAGACGTTTTCCTTTTCATGACGCCCTTCATGACTAAAGGGTTATAAAGCATTATAACACGGCACTTCATTTAATTGGTTAATTAATAATAAACCCAGACCACTATTAGAACAACCAAGTGCTTCTTTCCGTGTCAGATCACAAAAGATAGACGGAATGAAAGTTTAAAGGCCCAGTGCACTCAAAGACGTGATTTCCATGTATTTTACATATATTTCCACACTATGAGGTTGGAATAATACTGTGAAATTTAGAAAATTATGCTCATGGCCTTTTAGTGTAAGAGCTGTTTGTAAAGATCATCTGGAATTTCAGTCTTTTTTTGGTGGGATGGAGTTTTGGCCTTCCATGGTGACATCACCATGCGTAAATTAGTTAATAGACCAATAAGAAAGATAGTTCCAAACCTCTCTGCCAATAAGAGGACATTTTCAGTTTTCCTCTCCCCACTAAAGACCACTCCTAGACAGTCCTAGCAAAATTCTCGCTTGAGAAATTGCCCTTGGCTAAGAAGCTATTTTTGTTTATTTTTGACCATTTTAATTGAAAACAATCACATTAAGGAACTAAATTGCTACCCAGAAATAATTGTATATTGAGATAAAAACGGCTGCATTGGAACTTTAAGGGCCTTTACGCCATACCCTAATGACATTGCTCATCCTAATATTTATATATTTCTTAATGCCATTATTTTACTTTTAGATCTGTGTGTATTGTTGTGTATTGTTAGATATATTGCACTGTTGGAGCTAGAAACACAAGCATTTCCCTACACCCGCAACAACATCTGGTAAATATGTGTATGGACCAATAACATGTGATTTGATAACAAACTAGCACATTCTGAAGAGAGATATAGCTGGTTACTGTGGTGTAGATAGCTTATTTTTACTGCACAAAGTTATGCAGGTGGGGCGGCAGGTAGCCTAGTGGTTAGAGCGTTGGGCCCGAAAGGTAGCTGGATCGAATCCCTGAGCTGACAAGGTAAACATCTGTCATTCTACCCCTGGACAAGGCAGTTAACCCACTGTTACTCATTGTAAATAAGAATTTGTTATTAATTAAATAAAAAATGGTTGAATGCAAGCATTGTTGTAATGTTCATTAATGATATATTTTACAAACTGCTAAACAATATTAACAATATTTAAACAAATTCTGATGTAATCAATGTGCTTGCACTGCTTGCCTGCTTGTAGTTTAAGGAAGGGGTTTTGATTGATCCATGTTGCATTTGAACATTTTACACAGGTTTAGGCCTAATTGAACGTTTTACTGCAGTGGGCAGGGTCACAGAGTGTTTCTTGGCAGTCTTAAACAAGTATACACCTCACACACATGGTTATGGGCTTAAAAAAAGAAGACACCTGTACCATGTCAGATATAGTATTCCATTTTTAGTTTTGCATTCCAATATTGCACTTTATATACATCACAGAAGACTGAAAGATAACACAAACGTATGACATAGAAATAACGGATTTTCGGTGGCTTTAAAAAATATTATGGCGCCTTTTTTAAATAATGTTTATTAATTATGAAATTATGAAAATTATTGCCTATAGTGCCTGTATAGTGTATTACCTCCTCATAACTCTGATAATATTCAACATAAAATTAATAACGCATGGACACACACACACACACACACACACACACACACACACACACACACACACACACACACACACACACACACACACACACACACACACACACACACACACACACACACACACACTAAGGTTACACTAGGCTACTTGCCACTGTGATGCACCATTTCGTTTCAGAATATAGGCCCACCGCAAATGCTTGAATCCGGTACGAGATACCTCTGGTTATGCCTATTCAGATAGCAGTAATCATGCACACATTTTGTTTTGCAATCACACAACAATCAGTGCTATCCGCTCTTGCACGATCAAGCCTTACATCAGCCAGCATTAGGCCTACACATACCCAGACACCCGGATGGTTGTGACAATGAGTTAGCCTTTATTAATAGTTAACAACTAGTACTTCCCTAGCCGCTCACAGACAGAGATACAGACCTAGTGGACTGTAAAGACTTATATAACAAATACCTCCATTAGCCTAGCTATTCCCTTATTTTCTTCTTCCGTGCTCTACCTGTTTTAGAATTTTAAATGGGTTGTTCAAATGCCACTGTGCAGTTTCTGACAGCATGCTATTTGCTATTGAAATTGCTATTAATTTGAGAAAGAATAACTTGTGGACAAAAGAGGCAAAAGTATTATCCATGTAACGAGAACCTTTATTTAAAAAAGTTGCTACATACGTGCGTAATGGCTGTGCGTAATTGTGCACTAGCGCGAATTACGCACCGTCTCAGGGTGTAAGCAATGTGTGTTTCCTGTGGGTGCTATTTGGAGTGGTGTAAACTCTTTGTGAGTGATGCATTCCAGGGGGAGACGCCTATTCACTAAACTGAATGAAAATGACTTTGGATTCCAGACGGTCTCTGCTAGTTTCACTTACTGCTGTGATGATGGGGGGTTGAGAAAACAAAACCGCGAAAGAAATGATAAACACATTCTCTCCCAGAGAGGGGACTTTGACTGTGCCATGTAAAAAAGTTATTGGCTAAACATGAAATAATTTCAACATGAAATCATTTTGTTGTGTATTATGAATACAATACAAAGTTGATATTCCAAATAAAATGGATAATACATGTTTCTCGGCCACGTCTTGTCATTTGGGTCATGTGAATGAAATCAGTTAAATTATTACCACAAACATTTCAAATTAAATTAAATTAAATCAACCTATATGGCCCAACATTCCAATGCTCATAACTTGACATAACCTAGTTAGTTACATGAATGATTCATAAAGAATAATAACATAACAACTGCGAAATACAATTTGCCCACAAATGCACAAATGAAATAGGAACAAGACATAATACATAAAGAAATATGATGTAATATACCCAGCGTATTTCATCTATAGGCTAATCTACCCAGTTCCTTTCCATTGAATTAACATTTTATAAATGATTAGATTTTTTTTTATTCACGACTTCTTCCTCTGGACGCATTATAGTCTAAATCCAGTCTATGACCTAGTTTCTTGAATCAGAATACGTTTTGTCATTTGAGAAAGTTGAGGAAACGGAAACAATCAAAGGAATTATGGCTGCAGGTAGCCTAGTGGTTAGATCGTTGGACTAGTAACCGAAAGGTTGCTAGATCGAATCCCCGAGGTGACAAGGTAAAACTCGGTCCTTCTGCCCCTGAACAAGGCAGTTAACCCACTGTTCCTAAGCCGTCATTGAAAATAAGAATTTGTTCTTTAACTGACTTGCCTAGTTAAATAAGATAAAAATGTCATGGTAAATATATTATGACGATGGAGTAATTTCCCCTTGATTTAAACAGGTGGCAAATGCGTTACAGGTCAGCAAAACCTACGGGATATTCAAAGGTCCACTCAGTTAACCCAAACACACACACAGTGCCACAATCAGAAAAATACTGGACCATGTGTACCAACGAAAACTTATATTCAGAAGAAGATTAAAGAGCCCATATGAATGCAACATACATTGTTTCCAGCTTTAAGATCAATAACATTTTACACATTTTAGAGAAAAGAAAACTAAATTCTGTCAACATTTGGCTGGCTGGCCTGATAGCCATGTGATCTTTAGATGGTGGCCGAACAAGCTAAGTCTGTAAAGGACATTCCCATCATTTCATGGTCTAGAAACCAAAACCCAACCGAAACCAAAATCAGGGGAAACCTAACCAAAAACCAGTAACAAAATGGTAAGGCAACAATAGCGGTCTAAAGTCTACCCCATGTTGTTTACAACCCATTCTCCATCTGAGTAGCTAAAGTACTTTTTACAGCCCGCCACAAACATGAGAGCCGGGGAGAAAAAGTGGCCGTCCCGGTTATTAAAGCTCCAGTTCATTTACAATGCCATTTGCGATGACTTCAGTCAGAGCCGAGGGTGTAATTTAAAGGAAAGTGTCGCCCTTGATGAAGACGAACTGACGTAATCAAGGCAGTTTCTTGTTGCGGAGCCAGGAAGCGAATCCCAACAACATGAAACTACCTAAACCACGCTTCAGCTGCGCGAGACGTGGTGTTCCAACCAGAAGGGAAAGAAAACAAACAGCAAAATATTCAAAGCCAAGTAAGGATTTTATTGTCTGTCTACAATAACATAGCTATTACCCGAATGATATTCTTGTCTCTGTCATGCTATCCTAAATAGGCTTATTGTGTAAAATATTAAAACAAGATTAATACATGGTGTCTAGAAAAGGCTCAACCAATAAACGGGAAAGCTCGTTAGACATAATTCTGAGGAACATCACAATATGTCATAAACAGTTCTAACGTCTCCAGAAATCGCAATCATGTAGACATAATAGACAAGACCAGTAGCAGCAATAACAAGAGCTGTCAACCAAGCGCCATTGGCAGAGCAACCGGCAGACATAGGCTACTCATCTCCAAATCACAGCAGAATAAAGATCTATTTGTGTCCTACCTTGCATTTCCTCACACACACTCTGTCGTGGTGGTCCTCATTTATCCATGCTGTTCTTGTTGTCGTTGTTATTGTTGTTGATAATCATCCATCTGTTTCCTTTCTTGCTGAGATGCAGTATCCTCAATAGAAGGCTGCAGCCTGCCTCCATAGCAGAGGGAGCCCGTCGAGCGCATTCGTTCTATCCAGTAGGCATAGCAGACCCTCTCCTCTGTGTAGAGTAGCCTGTCCCTCCTCTCCTCCACACACCTTTAAACGATGCATCTTAACTGCAGCAGCCAGCTAGCACATTATATTTGCAGATCATAAAATCCACCCCTAGCTGGGCGCTTCTACCACGAGACGATCCTGACGTTAGAATTGTATGACCTTGACTTACTGTGCTCACCTGGATAATAATTAAATCAACGTAATGGTCTCCCTCTTCTATTAAAAAGGCCATGATCTTCCCAATTTCTCTTATCCGCAGCCTCTCTCTCATTCCCTCTCTTTCTCTCTCTATCTCTTAACATAGTGCCAAATTGATAATAAAGGGAAGGACAAACTATATTTTCTATAGGAATAATCAACGGGACAAATATGACGCGAGCAACAATGCGGATGCAAAAAGTCCAGTGCACGAATAGCCTATCACACATAGCAGCAGAAAACTAAAGACAACACGATGAAGCTAGGGAGTAAGGGGACATTGCTCAAGAATAAACAAAACAAAGTATTTTTTCATTCCAGCAGTTCTAAGCTGCTTGAGTGTTGGTGTTCATTACAGGCCTTCACTTATATTTTTTCTTTATATGACAAGAGCAACGGCACCACTATTTAATGTTCATGTGTAGAAAGGCAAACTCAAGTGCTGAAGTCCTTCCTTCATAAAGTCGTGTACTCTTGGGTATCGTTGAAATATTGTCATTGTATGGCGGAACACTGTTTGTGTGTGTGTGTGTGTGTGTGTGTGTGTGTGTGTGTGTGTGCGTGCGTGCGTGCGTGTGTGTGTGTGTGTGTGTGTGTGTGTGTGTGTGTGTGTGTGTGTGTGTGTGTGTGTGTGTGTGTGTGTGTGTGTGTGTGTGTGTGTGTGTGTAAATGTTTTAGATCATATAATTTCAGGTGAAGTTGTAGGCCGCCATAAGATGATCGCGACCCCGACTTTCACTATTGAGTTTCTTGAGCTTCATCCTTCGGTTCTGGAACCAGATCTTTACCTGTCTATCGGTCAGATCGATACTCTTACTGATCTCCAGGCGGCGCTCGCGAGACAGATACATGTTAAACAAGAACTCCTTTTCCAGCTCGAGTGTCTGATGCTTCGTGTAGGGGCATCTCTTCTTCCGTCCACTTTTGGCTTTTAACCAGTTTCCTGGAGCATTTTCCAATGTAAAATCATCTGTAGACATAAAAACATGGAAAAGGTGAGCATAGGCTTACTGAAGGTCTACTTCCATGTTCAAGACAGACTATATCAGAAATACTGCATTCCAATTGGTCTGCGTCAGGTCTGCACTGCCGCACCGCAATGTCTGGACGGTCTCTGCCAGTCTTTATCTCAAATGCACATTCAAGTTCTTGAGCTTGAATCAAATGTCCACGCTCTATAAATACACGGGTTTAATAAGTATCTATTTTTGGACTTTCTTTGAACGCTTCGAACGAAAATACAAATAGTTTTAATTGAAACATCATGTAGGCCTATTTATTTTGACGGGACTCTACAGTGTATGTCCCTGTGCTATAGGCCTACAGACACTATACAAGCCCAGCCACCATATAGCCTTTATGTGGTTTGAGGCTATATGGGTACTATACAAGCCCAGCCACCATATAGCCTTTATGTGGTTTGAGGCTATATGGGTACTATACAAGCCCAGCCACCATATAGCCTTTATGTGGTTTGAGGCTATATGGGTACTATACAAGCCCAGCCACCATATAGCCTTTATGTGGTTTGAGGCTATATGGGTACTATACAAGCCCAGCCACCATATAGCCTTTATGTGGTTTGAGGCTATATGGGTACTATACAAGCCCAGCCACCATATAGCCTTTATGTGGTTTGAGGCTATATGGGTACTATACAAGCCCAGCCACCATATAGCCTTTATGTGGTTTGAAATTATATTGGAAATAGTTTCATAATTAATTACGCATATTCCATATTTCAGGGTACACGGATAGCATGTTTGGTTAGTCCTACTCTTCGATTGACTTAAACATGCCCAACCTTTTTAAACGATTGATGAAATGAATTCAAACAAAAGAGGAGAATATAAGAAGGGCATCTCTGGATCATCAACGGTCTTATTTCGCTCCTAAAAGACGACGCAAAGGGAATAATATAGGCTGAATGAATGGTTCATAATATCAAATGGAAGGCTACATTGTAGCGGTTAAAAATAACTCTATGTGTGGTGAATTTAGCCTACAAATAGCGGTACCGGAAAATATGTAGCCGACACTGTTTAGAAAACAAACAATGGATATTTTTAAAACAGTGCAACAGCATAAATTAACTAAAAGTCAAATTTCAACTGGAATTTTATAGTTGTTTGGTTGAATCTTAGTTGTATAATCATGATAATTATAATTATAATAATACATTGATTCGTTAACAATATATATTCACCATTTTTGTTTCCTTGTATACGCTATCTATCCACCATAATAATTAAAATGCCGTTTAAGCTTTTTTCTCAATCAAAGATCTCATGTAAGGAAAGTAGTATTACCTATCCATCTTTATGAATGTTATTTCAGTCTAAAAAGTAAATCGCAGGCCGACACTGTCTTACCAAAAACAGTAATTATGGACATTGAGGCGTGTGTGTGTCTGTCTGGTCTATCTGTTTTACGGTGCACGCGCGTTATGAGTGTGTGAGCTTGTTTATTTCAATGATAACTGCCCAACTCACCTTCGCACATTAAATAGAAAGGTGATAAGTGCCGTCGCCACAGTAACCCCTGCTAGGCCAGACCGTGAAATGCCTGTTCAGAATGTCTCCGATATATACATAGCGTAGATATACAGTAGCAAACCAACAATATAAAAACGCAAACACTGAATGACATGCATGCAGAAGATATTTTAGTATGCTCTCTAGCAGAGGCTTTATTGTAGGATTGTAAGTACATTGCACTGTGTGTGTGTGTGTGTGTGTGTGTATGTGTGTGTGTGTGTGTGTGTGTGTGTGTGTGTGTGTGTGTGTGTGTGTGTGTGTGTGTGTGTGTGTGTGTGTGTGTGTGAGAGAGAGAGAGAGAGAGAGAGAGAGAGAGAGAGAGAGAGAGAGAGAGAGAGAGAGAGAGAGAGAGAGAGAGGGGGGGGGGGGGGGGAGCTTTCTGGATTACCTTTCAATTCGTCAGAGTTATCAGAACAACTGTCAGTCTTTGCTCTCTCTTCTTTCTTGCGCTTTCGATGTTCTTCCTCTTCGAGGCCCGTTTCCTCGCTAACTTTTTCCTGCGTAGATTTGTTAACCGTTGATTCTCTTGGTGATTCAACAGATGTCGTCACCGGGGCCAAAGACGCAGAGCCTGTCCCGAACTGCGCTTCTCGCTGTCCCCTGCTCTCTCCGGGGTATACCCGTCTTACTCCTCCATAACATTCGGACACTTCCGAGACAGCGGTTTGGTCCGTCTGGCTGCTGCTATTGTTCCCAAGCCGAATGTAAGTAGCCGACTCTGTATTGTCCGTATTAGCCCTGCTGCTACTGTCACCCTGATACAGACAACAGAACGCCTCCTTTTTGACGTTGTCGATTGGAAACGAACACGGTTGTAAACTGGACTGGGCAACAGGTTGCTCGTCACTGTTAGTTTTAGGAACTGAGGTCCAAGTGCCCAGTTGGGATGACAGGTAAAGCGCATCTTGGTAGGAGCCGAGAGGGTGGCTACTCGGAGGAACCTCGTCTTTTTTGGGAAGGGGCGATCCAACTACTCCAAAATGTCTCATCATTGAGCATCCATACTCAGATGCAGCCGAGTGGATGTACATTCCTGGGTTGCTGCTGGAGTAGCCCTCGCCTCTATAGGAAGATGATGATCCTCCCATCAAAGAATCCATCAGGAAATGACCGGCAGCAATGTTATCCTGGCATGACATTATTTTTTATTGTTGGTGTTGTTGGTGTCTTTTGTGTTCCTGTGGTAACGGTTTTTCTCGAGGAGAATAAGGACAGTAGGACACTGACAACTTTTTGGAGCCAAAA
Organism: Salvelinus alpinus; assembly: GCF_045679555.1. NCBI lineage: Eukaryota > Metazoa > Chordata > Actinopteri > Salmoniformes > Salmonidae > Salvelinus > Salvelinus alpinus. The sequence continues at coordinate 32,384,416 of NC_092113.1, forward strand.
ATATCAGCAACATAATTATGGATTCTTGGAGCGCCATGTCATGTGATTTTCAGACCAATAGCGGCGTGGAAGTGGCATTGACGCTCCAGACTAAGGTGACGTCAGCGCGGTCAAGTTGTTAAGCAAAGAGATTTTTGCACGGTGAAAGGGCGCCACCTAGCGGAGAGATTTAGGGGGGGAAGCCACGGGAGGAAGGAACAAAGGGGTGGAGAAAATATTTTGCAATCAGTTACGTGGGTATAGCCGAAATGAAATATAGTTCAATAAGTAATCGTTAAGATAGGCTAACATAAAAACAAGACCGCGCAAATAATTCGATAAATCTGATTATTTCTTGGAAGTGTAAATGCCACTATAGGAAAGTCACTTCGTTCTGGTATTCGTCAATACATTAAGATAACCCAATGGACGTACATATTATCAGCCCCACTCTCGGGTAGGCCTAGACTTGTTAGGCAAACTGATTTTCATAAGAGGTAGACTTTGCATTAACCTAACCTATACAATCAAATAACTGTAGCTAGTCGTTGTTGCACCAGCAGTTGCATAAGAACGTTTGTTCGATTAAAATCTATTTAAAATGTTAACCAATGTGAGTATTCCAAAGTGTATCTTTGTCTTTAATTATTTTAGCAGCCCTGTTTTTCTAGAGCATTTTATGGTAGTGCTATTCCTTGTATGTATACTCCTAGTAGTCCCAGTAATGCCTAAGCATGTGTAGGTGTTTTTTTATGACCAAAAGCAAGAACATTCAATCAAATATGGTCTCTATGATCCATCTACAATTTATCATGAGGATATAAAGAATGGGTGGTGGCAAAATCTTTTTCTTTACGTTTAAAATGATATCAAGGATTATTATAGTTCTGGCCCTTTCTTTTCCACTCCTGGTCCTTTCTTTTCCACTCCAACTCGTTTGTAATTCCTGTGTAATATTTAATTCATATTAATGCAGGGTGATATCAAACTGAGGGAGAAGAATGTACATGTATGCCACGTGTAAATTGTTAATTGAAGACAAAGGACCAGAACTTATTTAGACAAATATCAAGTGTACATGTAGACTATTAAGCAGACATTTATGTGTAGGTTTTTTAATTTAGTACTAATTGAAGCTTCGACTCAGACATTCTTAAATCCATTGCGAATATATATGTTGTTACATATATAATATATACTATAGTTTATATCCATTCTTAGAAAAAAGAATCTGGATAGAACCAAAAACGGTTCTATGCTTGCTTCATATATGGCACCCCTTTAAGGATCAATATATAACCGAAATTGGGTTCCCAAAGGTTCTATATCGATTAATTCCATTAAAGAACCCTATATGGAACCCAAAGGTTCTATGTGGAACCAGTTTTGGTGCAGTGAAGAAGAAGCCCTGGGTTTTGTATAGAGCCTTTAGGGGTGCCATATATGAAGCAAGCAATATAACCTTTTTGCTTCTACCCAGAACCTTTTTCACAGAGTTTGCGGTACATTCTATAGTTTGCCCATGAAAATAACGTTCTAGCATTTAAGACGTTGCATAACGATCATCTTGTTTTCCAGTAAGGGCTCTAGTTCATATTTTCTGATATTGATAAACCAAGGCGAAAGTAACATTTTATTTTTGAATTCATGTTTTTGTATTCCTATTCACATATTGTTTTGAAGTTAAAATGTAAGAGGACGAGTTAAAACATCCTATATGCTGGACGGTTTGCATGTTAATAGATTATTGTGTTTCCTTATTTTGAATCACCTTCACAGTGTGAGTCAACACCAGAATCAAAAAGATGCGCATAGTTTTTTCAGCCGAAGGCCTATGAAAATGGCTATTCATAAGGAATATGTCTAGTGTTTTGTTGTTTTATACTCGAATATATATCCTCAACACGATTGATATTCCCATTACTAAGGTAGTACAGTGACATCGACAAACAGTAGGCTACCAGGTTTAGCAACTACTGCCAAACAATGCAGGGCCCCTTGTGTGATGAGTGTTGATATTGCTCTTGTGTTGGCTATGACGCTTTATAATGAAAGGGGCAATCCAACCTCTTTTTTTCATTTAATTTCATCACGAGCAATGATAAGTAGGGATTATCAGACTTTGCACGTCTTGTATTTTAAACTGATGCAAAAATGTACGAATGGTTACTAGGCCTATGTCTCATTTGAATTGGAACATAGAAGGAAACGTGTCCGTGAATTTCGAGGTTGTTTAAGTCTGGCCCATAGGCCCACGACTTCTTCTGTTCCTTAAGTCTAATTCAGATAACACCAGAGCAATTTCAGTTGCATAGCAAAAACCGGATGAAAAAGGTTTAAATATTGACAATTAGAGACGCTTTGATTAATTTCGAAGCAAATAACAAATAGTCTAGCTAATAGCCTAACAGAAATTCATGTACATTATTCATGTTTATGTATATTGAATGGTGTGATGCCAAGCCCATTTTCACCTAAAATAAATAATATTAGCTAAATGCTGTGGCCTATTTCAAATAGGAAGATTAGGCTAATACATATAAGCTGTGGAGAATGCAGATATTTCTCTACCAACCACTAAACGCTAGAAGTAATACCAGACTGTTTTGATTGGTTTCCTCACCTGTCCATCATTTCATCATCTTGTTAGAAATGGAATCCAGGGCTCCATTCAATCAGATCCGCTTTAGCCAACATCTGTATAGGGGTTGTTTTGGCGTTGTCCGAGGTGGAACTGCGTTAGAGCTATCAAATCCACAAGCGGCTCCTGGGAAATCCATGCGGCCTTGTTTACAAGTTGGAACCCTGGAATGTGAGATGTAATCTACAACTCAATTAGGATGATAGAAACCTTCATTATTTCGTTTAATGATTTTCCATTTGAGCGTCATTATTTCTATAACGCTTACACTTTCTCATTCTGAACTTCTAACGCGAGTGAGGTGGGTGTGGCTTCGATACAATGATCACAAGAGCAGCTGCTCACCGTTTTGACAGCTCCAACGCAGCTACACCTCCAAAACCACCAAAACATCCGCTATGCAGGTGTCTGCTATCACCGGTTAGCGCTTGATCTGATTGAATCTAGGCCTCACAGTCTTCCATTCTAAAGCTAGAATCTCAGAATATGAAGTCTCAGAATATGTTAAATATGTTAACAATATCTAACACTGAAATTTACAATAAAGATTATGTTTTTGTCCATGCATGCTCTTCAATGGCATGTAGCTTGTAGGCTGAACTCTATTTTTGTGTGTCTTGATTTCGTTCTGAACATTACCCACACACAAGCAGCTACATGTAAAACAATGTTTAATTTTTAGAGTAAGTTTAGTGCACCAACATAGTATAATTGAACACATGTATGGAATAAAAGGGATATTATGTTTATGATCTTACAATTTCCATTAAAACCACTTTTCTTGTTTTCAAATACATGGACCATGGGGTATGGCTATAGAGACCTAGAGGACTCATCTTTGAATCTGTGCCACCTGTGACAGCATGAGCACCATCGAGGCTATCTCTATTTTGAAGTAGTCAATTTTCTTCATGACTATTTCTTATCCCTCCTGATGACCCAGTTGGACATGACTCCAACGGGGAGCCCATGCTGATATGGCCTTTTGGCCACTAGAGGCCTCTATCATTCTCTATGGGTATGGCATTAAATTATATTCTATAAAATGAAAAAGTATTCTCAAATTGGGTTTTATTGTTTTGTGATAGAGAGATAATGTTAAATGCTGCTGTAATGTCACCTTTAGGAGGCTATTAAGTTTGCAAACTGAAACCAGCATCCTGAAATCATGACATTCATATGTGTAACACCGATGTCATAACCTTGAGTGAAAATGCAGAATGCGTGTGTGTGAGTTGTACCTTTCTCTATCTACTTCGAAATTTGGCGTTTGAGGAACATTGATGAACGTCTAATTCTGACGTGAGAATATGAGAGCTTGTAGCTACCCTGCTATCTCTCTGTGTGTGTCTGTGTGTGTATGCCCGCTTACCAGTCATATTATCTAAATTAAGAGAAGGATGAATTCTATAATTGGCCTACATTGAAGATTCAGACCCAATTGCATTATTCCCGGAGACGCAGATACCTTTAACGGGTCATTTGGGGTTTGATTAGCTGGGTTAAAACCCCACCTAGAATCTGGGTCATTCCATAATATAAATATGAACTGTACTTATCATAACATTTCTCATAAAATAGTAATTGGTCAATAAACAATGTATTTATTCAGCTATAAGCCCAATAATAAAACGTATCGTCATGATCTGAATGTTTTACTACATGTGAATCACTATAGCTTTGTAGGCAATGTGTGCCTATTTGCCCCTGTTTTTTGCAATGTGTGTTTGAGGGGGTGAATTGTGTCGATTGGAATGCCTATAGGTGTGAATGTTTTCTTTGTGGTTTTTTAATGTTCTTTTGTGCACATATGGATCTTTACGCACGTATGTATCGGCCTACTTAAGCGTGCGTGCACACACAGACGTAGGGGAATGTTTAATTTGCTCGTACGTATGTCCTCTCCATTCGTTATATTACTAAATAGTTGTTGATTTGTATTTAGTATAAAATAAGCACAGGCACATTTATGTTTTACGTCTTTAAACTTTATTCAGTCTACTAATATATTTACCATCATGCCGAGTAAAGAAAACAGACATGCTACTCACATTCAGGATTACGCATAGGCCGCCCATCCCCTTGCCATGTCGCGCATATGGAGACGGAGAGACGCCAAAACTAGTTTGCATTGCAGGCCGCCATGACCGCCATGATATATCTTTCCAATTTGATGTAACGAGGTTGAGCTCCTTGCAAGCAGACGTCCACACCCTGTGAATGTGGAAATGTATGGTTGAGGCATGTAGCTTCTTAAAGACAATTATAAATCAAAGGTGGTAATCGGAAAGCACACATTGATATTATATTACATTCCAATATGGTTACGACCACACAAGGGACCACAGGTTAGTTTCTTCGACGTAGGCTACTGTATATCTACAGCTTTGGGCTTTCATCACATAGGGGGAAGGTAAGCCACCTATGTACGTATAGGCGTATGTACATTGGAAATCACTATGGCGAGAATTCATTGCAAAACAAATATTAAATTGCAATTTGTATCCAAATGGCCCTTTTTCATTTTTGATGTAATCTATTTTTTGGTTGTAAGCACCCGTTCATTTGTTCATGCAAGAGGATATATGTTGAGTACGTTATCTCCCTTCACGTAAGAACTCATTGCAGAATTATTTTCAATATCTAGGCCTATAACAAGCTACTCTCTGAGGAACTTGATAGCGCGGGCTTGTGCTTTCAAACCACTGCGCTCCTATTATAAACCACGTTTTTTATTTATTTTTTAAATATTTAACCTTTATTTAACTAGGCAAGTCAGTTAAAAACAAATTCCTATTTACAATGACGGCCTACCAAAAGGCAAAATACCTCCTGATGGGACGGAGGCTGGGATTTAAAAAAAGAATTACAAAATATAAATAATAATTATATATATATATATATATATATATATATATATATATATATACTAACATATATATACCTAAAGAGATACCTAAGACAACAACATAGCAAGGCAGCAACACATGACAACACAGCATGGTAGCAACACAACAGGACAACAACATGGTAGCAACACAACATGGTAGCGAAACAACATGGTAGCAGTACTAATTTGGGAGACAACGGTTATTATTATACAGACTTTTACATAAAACGTCTGTGTAAATCAATAGCAGCATACATTTGACAAGCATCGCGTGTGAGAAAAGGTTCGTGTGTAATGTGGAGGTAGGCCCAGCATGGTAACACATTATTTCTTGAACATTCCCCTTTAATCTGACACACACAAAAGTCCTGACATAGCACCTGACTAAAATGTGGAGAAAATGATTGAGCACAAACATAATTTCAAGAAATCCACGTTTAATTACAACGACACGTAATTTAGACAGTGTATTTATCCTTCCCAACTGAAAACATGTATGGATAAGATAAAGGAATGTTAAAAACATCAAAGAAATTAAATAGGCCTTCAGTACTCACAAAACGCATAAACCATAACAATGACACATACATGGAGTCAAAAACACATACATTCTAATTATTTGAGCGGTGCCTAAAATGACATACAATCCATTCAAATAACCATTAGCTACTATCACTTCGAAAAGAGTCATTAAAGATTTCGCTATTCGTTAGGTTAGTTCCTTTTCAACCTTATTGAATCACCTGCCATGTAGTTGCTCTTACGAAATGCCATTCTTCAGGCCGTCTCATTGCATTCGTCTGTGACAGACCCGCCATTTTCCTTCCTAATAGCCAAGCGCCCAACGGGGTCAGCTCAACTGAACCAACCGCCGGCTGCATAGTATCCTCTCTCTCGTTGTCTCTCAGGATCAATCACGATCACCACATTAAAATTATAAGACAACCAAAACAAAATAAAATGTAATTCAATATCGAAGATTCCATGTAGGCCTACATTTTAATGACGTATGAATAAAAACATACATCAAAAGAATAACACGATGTTTCTAGTGTCCTATAACTTTATAAAGCCTATTGAAGGAAAGGAAACAAAACATTGCTCTCCCATTGTGCGACCAACACATTCCGGGGTGAATTCTGGCCCCCTGTGGTTGATAGGCAGTTTGAGGAGCCTCGAGCCTCTGCAGTTAGAGGACGGTGAATACGTGTGGCAAAGTAATCCAACAAATTACCGACGTCATCGTCCCAGAGCCAAGGTTGGTGGGTGTGACAAGTGAAGTCTTCTAGCCTTGATCTCTGCCTTCTAGCATCTCCCTCCTCATCCCCTGTCACAACCAACATCCCCCTCTTCCGCCCTCAGCTTCATTCTGGAGGGTGACTGGGTAGTGTGTTACATAGAACAAACACACACACACAAAGAGAGAGAGAGAGAGCGAGAGAGATAACAAAATTGAATGGAATTCTGCATCCTTCTCAAAGAAGAACATAACCCAAATGCATTATCTATACATTATTTTCCACAAGAAACGATGGAAATGTAAAATAGGTATTAAAGCTCATGCCAACATGTTATAAAACTTCTCATGCGTGAAAACGTATACATTTTACAGGGACAATAAAGTGTATTTACTGGGCGTGCTAAAGCTGGAAAAGTTACCTGCTGTAGTTTAATGGCATGGGTCAAAGTTGGACTCTCTACACATTCCTTTTTCTGTTCCCACTCACTCCCATTGGTCGATACCCCTCCTGCACAGATTTCCGGGCAAAAGGGGCTCCTTGATTCCACTTTATTGCAGCGGGTTAGAGGTGAAAGCCTTGACATTATTGAAGTTCAAAGACTACTTTTAATTATAAATTGTAGTTAATACATACACGTGCAATCTTCCATAGACATATGCTCTGTGAGCACGCGGGCGCAGGCACGTAGGCCTACCTACACACACAAAATCTATCAAATCAGTCACACACCAGTAATGTCCTCGATATTTATAGATATGCACATACACCTACCACCATTGACTTGGAATTCCAAGATTTAATTTTAGGGGTCCGTTTTTATCAGAAATGTCTGTCTCATATGGCTAAAGTGTGTGTGTGTGTGTGTGTGTGTGTGTGTGTGTGTGTGTGTGTGTGTGTGTGTGTGTGTGTGTGTGTGTGTGTGTGTGTGTGTGTGTGTGTGTGTGTGTGTGTGTGTGTGTGTGTGTGTGTGTGTGTGTGTGTGTGTGTGTGTGTGTGTGTGTGTGTGTGTGTGTGTGTGTGTGTGTGTGTGTGTGTGTGTCTAATGTGCAGTCGTATGTGCACAACACCGGCCCGAGGTCAGGTTGAACAGTGTAGTTGTCAAGTTTTTTTGTTCCGACAGCCAGTCTTACTTGTTTACTATTTACTGCGGAAGTGAGCACCATTCCCCACGAACAGACGGTGCAATTAAGAGCAAAAATGTCAATTTAGTGCCTTTGTCTTTATGGCAGTGTCTAGACTGCAAGAGTGGCGATTCCATTTAGTGGGCACTAAAGAAGGATCCTGTACCTCTTTCTTTCTCTGCGTATCTGAAATGTAGCCTAGTTTGCATGTTGTTGTTTGTGTCTAACCCTGTGTATGCTTGCAAAAGCTCAAATATGCACTCCTATATGAATGTACCACTCAACAGTCCCACCACACACTCCCTCAACTTTTTTGTCAGAAAATGTTTGCGTAAAAAGGGAAGGCCTATTCCTAGATGACAATAGTTGATATATATAAATACCCCGAGAAATACCCCACTAACAAGATAACCATTCAGGATAGAAACCCCCACTCAAATCCTTTAAATTACCATCAGATAGACTTAATGGTTAAAAATAAAATCTAAGACTCAAATGCAGTCAGAGGTTTTGGCAATACTTTTTCAACCATTGGCTACCACTCTTAATCAATTCCCTTTAAAAATGACCAGCAGATAGCCATGGTCAATAATAAAAATCTATGACAAAATCCACCAGAGTCTGTTTGTTGTCTATATGTCTGTTTATTTCATAGGTATCTTTATATTAATGATACACAGGCACAGCTCCACATTTTCCTCCTCCTCTTCCATAGCCAAACACCGAGCATAAAGCAAATAATTTAAAGGAGCGTTAACATTAAAGCTTTTAAAGTACACTGCTTGCTTGGGCGGTGTAAAGAAAATAGCAGCACGGAAAGGGGGTGAGAAATTAAAAATGAAATCATATTTACAATACGAATGCACATAGTTGCATAGTCTGTACAAGGGAAAACATTATTACAAATTGTACACGTCACAGTTCTCAATGGCAAAAATGAAGCCTGTAAATACTATTTTGTGTTCAATAGTCTAGTCGAAAAGAGAATCGTAGTTTCATGGTAGGCTACACATAGGCAATACATATACCTATACAACGACCAGAGGGAAGGGACATTTTTAAATATCCAATACAGGCCTATCATTGCTTCCAAATTGTGTTGTAACATTTAATATTCAACAAATAATATACTTGTGAAATGCACAAGTAAATACACAGAATTAAAATTCGTGGTAAATACATGGAAATTCATATGAACTACGGCATATCAATGATTATTATATCACCTGTAGGCCTATATCTGAAATATAAATTATTCTGTGCACGAAGGCTACAGGAAAATGGCGGCTTATTACGCATACATAGAGAAACCCCATATGTTGGAAATAGAAATAACCCCATCATAACATTTAGTTGCTCAACATGGCTGCTGATCTGGGCTACTTTTTGTAACTTGAACTTTGTTTATTACTGGTGATAAGAATTCACTGAGAAAAGAGTGTCATTGACCTTTGACTATAATCATTAGGCCTATGCTTTAACACTCCTCACATGTTCACAATAGAGGGTTTCCAGAAAAATATTGCAAACGATCTCTGCTTAATTTCTTTTCTTTCATTCTTCGATTCTGAAACCAGATTTTAACCTGTCGGTCAGTGAGGTTCAGCATCCGGGAAAGCTGCAGCCGTTTCTCTTTATTGATGTAAACGTTAAAGAAGAACTCCCGCTCCAATTCTCGAATCTGAAATTTGGAGTATGGACATCTCTTCTTCCTCGTGCGAGGAGTACCTGGGGTAATCAAACAGGAAGGACATGATCAGCGAAAGTTTCAAGGAATCGTTTGTCATTCACGCACGGATATTCACATGAAGTTAAAGTAGCCTAGCTAACAGTATTAACACCAACATAAAGTACGTAGGCTCTTTCTGTGAATACACTATTCAGGTATTTCTAGAAGCATTAATTTAATGGTACCAATTCTGTCAACATCCAACATCCAACACTGCACGCAATAGATCAAATCAATCAGCCATAAAGACTGTTAAATTATCCCACGCACTCAAAGTGCAAAGAATATCAACTAAGTATGTGTTTATTTATTACAAATATACAATAACAAAATGTATATGGCTGCAGTTTGCGGGGCATTCCCATGGAATTCAACTATACATTTGCACACTCCTTCATGGTTGTTTGAAATGCACATGTTTATATTAGATATTAATCCTCTTGTAAAGCTAAAATGGCTCTCAAAGTGGCAATACATCACAGTTGTGGTCAAAAGCTCATGAAAAAGACAAAGTACAACGACATAAAACATCTCTACAGTTATACTCTGATTGTGCAACATCAGGCTACACAAACAGACGCCAATGTGTGTGTGTGTGTGTGTGTTTGTATAAATCACTGCAAATTCAGACATAGATATCTCAGGGCTAACCGAATGGAAAGGGGTTCTCAGTTCAAACTGACCACAATTTACGCATACCCTAATTCATAACTAAATGCAATACACATAGATGTAGCATTGATGCTAACAGAATGTAGCTATAAAGACTGTGTATACAGAATGTGTTTTCATACTCAGTGTTGGGGAAGCTACTTTGAAAATATAGTTTACCAAGCTATCAATTACTTCACACTGGAAGAACTTAAGATACACTAAAACTACCCTTAAGAAACATATAGTTACCTTAACTGAAGTAACTTTGAAAAAGTAATTCGCATCATGCAAACTACTTCGTGAAAAAGTATCATACCTTAATCTGACTACAAATGACAAGAACAGGTCACTCTGGAGTTAGATGTTAACATAATGTGTAATTTAGCTTATTTAACCCCAAAACTATGTTTCAAGGGAAAATCCGGCAGGTGGTCTGATGCCGAAAAAGAAAGGAAATTCTTGCCTACTTTACCCATAATTTATTTTAGCCAAAAAAGTCGTGTGTAGTTCCAGCAGTTAGCTACACCACTACATGGTAAAACAGTAATAAACTACTGAAAACAGTACCAAGATTTGAATTTATTTCAACGACCAAGCTACAGCAAATTTGAATGAAATTACTAGTTGAACTAGCCTACATGTAGTTCGCTACTCCCCAGCACTGTTCATACTGCGGTACAGAGCTTGAATTGCAGACACAAGCATGGTGCAGATATGGACACAAACACATAACCGAGTCTCTACGACTAATTCAATTTGTCTCCAGATACATATAAATAGCCTAGATGGATACTTATGGAGCCTGTCATATGGTCAATAGCTGAATTAAGAATACTTGTTTGCCTCCAAGTGTACAAGGCTAATAATCTCCCAGCATCTTTTAGTAGGGTTAGTTTGCATGCAAGCTGCTAAAAGAAAATTAACAAGATACCAAAAGCAATGTTCTGCCAAATTGGTTTTTACTCACGACAGACCAAGGAGAAAATCCCTTAAAATTCCCAACGCAAGTTCATGATCAAAGTTAGCATTTGTCACAATAGCGCGCTCTTAAAATTTCACGGACTCTAAGATAGAAGCGTCTGTGTATAACATGCTTTTTTTCAAAGCACTTTCCCATCGTAAAAAGTATTCTCGTTGTAAGAAAGAGCTTTGTAGGTTATAATAAAATCCTTTGAATGCTTATAAAACTCCACATAAAATCTGACCGACAAAACACTCGGCTAGTCCCTTAACCTTTCCCCATTTACAGCTTCGGTACCTACTCGAGTGGCTGTTCTTGCTGGCACTGCCGTCCTTCGTGGCTGAAGAAGTACACGAGCCCGAATGTGTATGTTCCTCCTCATCCTCTGGGTCCTTGTCCTGGTCTGGGGCGCCCAGTAGAGCCGCTGGCTGCTGGGACTCTGTTTCCAGTTTACTAGCCTCGCTCTTATGTAAACAATTCTCTGCTGACTGATTGTCCGCGCCGCAGTATGCGGTCTCAAAAAAGCGGTCGAAACCTTGAGGGAGGACGTTGTTTTTCCCCACGCCGGGGTAGAACCCTGTGGAGGAATGGTTGGAGCTGGGGTGGTGGTGGTGGTGATGACTGTACACACTCTCGTTCGTTTTCATAAGCATTTCTGTCATGGTGGATGACGGAAGACAGTCCCTGTGCACCAGATCCTCTCCAGAGTAGCATGATGCATAATTGCTTCTATGGTGCCATTTACTAGAAGGGTCCAATCCATAGGAAACTTCCCGTACCGGCTGCACTTGAGGCAGATTTGAGGAATATGGGTAGGTTATCTGCCGCGACGAGGCCTGTGGAAGAAACGTAGAGACGGCGGAAAATTCGGGGACGTAGTAGGTGCAGTTCGGGAGGTAGATGTTTGAGGCGCAGCCCGTTCTGTCCCCAAACTCGGATGTCCGGTCTTTGCGCGTCTGGGGGCAGAAGTTTCCCAGATTCACCGAGTTAAACATCTTTCCCCCGTACTCCGTACTATAGATAGATGTTTTGGATTCGAACTGCAGAAGGGGAAAATTTAGGAAGGCAAGATGACGCGCAATCCGTCTAAGTCGCCAAAGACACGTGATCGAAAGTAGATATTGTCATATATCAATTTGGAACACTTGGATGTGTAGTAGTTCACTTAGGTAAGATCTAGGAGGTTCAAACGATTCATTTAAACACCACAGGAGCACTAAGAAAACCAGTAACATAATCCTGTTTGTTGGCTTAGGTTATGGCAATTATAAAGATAAGCTTGAGTATGAGGCTATTTATGTATAAGAGTGGGCTAGGGTAGCATAGTTTAGCATGTGATATAGCAGACTAAATTTGATTTTGAATTCTACAGGTAAGACCTTACTATTATTATGACTATTATGATTATTATTACTACTACTACTATAGCATAGTTTACTACATGTTGTATATCGTACAATAGCATATAGCCTACTGGTAGACAGCAGAATTTACTCTCACACATTGTAATGTATGACTAAACACTACCAACAAAGTGTACCGAGATCACTGCGAAGTTAAAACAAATCCATGCTTTACAATGAGACCAAGATTCCAACACCACACTCGAAGCGCCCCTGTTTTGAAAAGTGTGTTTTCACACATAGCCTAGCAGGCTTTATGCGATTATAGGTAAATATCTATCGTGAATCTATGACTAACCTCTCTGAAACTGCTCCTGATCAAGGCAATGATTGTGACTGTTTTTGATTGATATAGATGTTGTCTTGCTTAAGATATTGCAGTTTTGAAACGTGGGGTATTTTTCATCTAAACCACTTTTATAGCCTATATTTACATTTTTAACAGCCACTAAACAGACTAACATTTCCCTATAAGGAAAAAAAAACATTAAAACTCAATGTTCAAAATAAACATTTTTGAATACGCATTTGGCTACATTCACGTGCTTGAGGGACATTTTTCTATTTAGTTTTTCTCCGGATGGTATTTTATTTTATTTTTATCAAGACATGGCCTTGATGGAAGCCTATATCTTTGGTGTCTCAAAATAAATGTGAACTAAATGGGAATAAAACAATACACAACATACCGTTTAGGGTACCTTAGTTCGACAAAATCACTAATTTTCTTCATTAATTTCCTTTCTCTTGGATCATGTTAGAGCTGGAGGAGAATAGCCGAGAAACTCAAGACCAAGGTTCCAGGCTGAACGTGGAAGAGAGAAGAGCAACAAGTGAAATTTAACCTTGGTCGACGACGGCTGTCAAAACAGCTGTAATCCACCAACCGCAGAGTGTAAAATATAAAATAATCTTAACTTTGAATTGCAGAAATGAACAGTGTTTTAGAAAATGATAGTCTACTCGAGAGGTGACCTAGCTATATTCAAGCTAAAAGTCTACAGGAGACCATTTATTTTGTTTTGAATTAGGCTTGAGGACCTATTTCTACTTAGGCCCTACAGTCTCACTGGGCAACAAATGAATCGATTTGTCATGGCATACTTTCACTCTGACAGCTGTTGAGAAATAAGAAATCCTTTACTGTATGTATATCTTTAGGACTACATCGTGTAACTTCTGTACATAGATGCCCGATTAAATATGCATTGTTTTCCGGAGAGAAAACAAATCTCGTTATTGATTCGTTTTAATAGTGCTCCCAGACAGGACATACATTGGTTATTACCTTCAAAATATACATGACGTCTGGAATCCCCATCACAAACTTGGCTAGGCCATGTGATCAAGTAGAGGGATGTATGGTATTTAAATCCTGTAATTGCATTTATTCAAACAATACCTCCGTGTGCGATTTCTCTTATGTGGGAAACTTTCACTGTTGTTGAATCACGCCAATCATTAATACAAAGTAAAACTATGATCATTGTATTGATTATGATAAATATCATTAACTTCCTCTGTTCCAAAATATGTTTTCTGAAGGGTAATCTGTATGCAAATTATATAATTGCATAGCCCAAACCCTATTGTTTCAATAGTTTAAACGTTTAAGATTTTGAGAGTATGTAATCATGTAGGCACATTTTGGTAGTCGCCTTAAAGCACATTATAGGAAGAAAAACCCACATCACGTCTGCTGTTCCATTTAAACCATCAGAAAAAAGAATACTATAATAAGTAGACCTAGGTATGTTGGAGAGAGGTATGTTGCAGTGGCATTGACATATGTTTGTTTACAGACCCCTTTCAGAAGATAAAAGGTTGAAGTACACGATGCCTGCATCCAAGTACAAAGAAAGCAGACAGCTGCCTAGACACAGCACTTGAATTTGACCACTAAACTCCTCTACGTGCCTAACCATAAAACGCCGAATGGCTGTAAGAAAAAGCTAAATCCCTTTGTTCTATAGAACACAATAAAGTGAGAGGGAGAGTAAGGAGTTAAAAATTTGTGAACACTAATAAGTTCTACCCTGCACATATGAAGTAGTCTAACCAGGCAGTCGTTGTTTAGGATTCTATATGAAAACACAAAATGGACAATAACACGTCACACCACAAGGGACGGGTAAAAGAAGTTGAAAGCATTTTCGAAAATAGCTTATGTTGGACAAATGTTACTTAGCTACCATTAGTTAGTCTGGCTATATATAGCCTAGAGCGCCGTGAGTCAATTCCCTCTCGTTCAGGCTTGTAGCGTCTAATATTGTAGCCTAATAGAACATGGTGAAAGTTTGGATCCTATAATGACATTCAAAGACTTTGCATACCATATTGGGAAACCATTGGAATATCATGACGCATGACCATAAACTATATGGATATAATTCAGGCCCTGACAGAAGTATATTGCATTATATAGGCCTATTTAATTATTCAGGTTTAGACAATCCATAAACGCACACAAAGAAGCGATAGCTCGACTCTCAAATGCATAGGCCTAAAGCTACCATCCAGTTTTAGGAAGGCTTATTATTCATATTTTGCAAGGAATTCTATATCTTGGATAATTAATATCACAAATCATGATTGGATTATAATAGCGCTTTTTGCTCAAGGCGCTTTGCATTATTTAGGAGAAGCGCGCCTCAAGAAGTGATATAATACGTTTCATTGGGAACTTCATACATTCCAAAAAGTAAACTAGTCGAAAACATAATAATAAACCATTCATATTGACAGGTTGCAGAAAATGTACTGTCGTTGTGCTGTTGAGTCATTTCAATAAAGAGTTCTAAATGGCGCTAATTCTCCAAAGCCAATAACAACATTTACTGTAAACGAAGCCTCCACGCAGAATAATTAATTCTTAGTTCCTTTGTGGAATTCATTATCGTCTATAGCAAGACAACAACAAACAAAGTGCATAGTAGCCTTCATGTAATAGCCTTCATGTAGACCATAACACTGTCAGATATTCTCCAGCTCAGAAATCACTAACAGCGTTTTCTGCATGCGCTCTAATTAATATGCACACTGATTTTGAGAAGGTTAATCAAGCTAGGCCTTAACTGAAAGGCCCAATCGCTGAAACAGGGATATACCTATATACCAGTCGTGTACAATTTCATACAGAGATGCCAACACATTGTCTGCGGTATTACATAAATGGCATGCCCACAACACTTCCGTTTTCAAATCTGGACACAAGCTAGTAAGGAAAATGAACACCGTGCGTAATCCTCCTTCGAATACCTAAAACGATAAATGTCTTACGGGGCTGAAGCTCCAAGGCCATCATTCGGGGGATAAGGTTTACCATGTGTTTATTCTTCTTGGATTTAAGTTAAAGTAATGGATTTTAGTCTGTAATATTCCACCCACGGTAGGACCCTGGAAGTGGATGGCTGGTGCGCCATTTCTCGAAATAAGAACCCACTGGGCACAGACGTTAATTCAACTTCTATTTCATGTTGAGTCAGCATAATTTCAATGAAATGACGTGGAAACAACGTTGATTCAACCAGTGTGTGCCCAGTGGGAAGGGTTTCCTTTACTAATGTTTTTGACTAACTAAAGTCCCTGACGAATATGTCTACCACAGGCAGCGAGTATGATCATAAAATGTACGAAAATACAGGCAGAGGCTTCAACTTAGTAGCCACACATGGCTTTTTGGAGTCCTGAGAATTTCCTGAAAGGTGTTGTAAATATTTGCCATTCTCTGGTTAAACATCATTGTTTGTGAGCACAAGCTTTTACGACTATGTCAGGAATATAGGCAATGTATTTCTACCTCGCACCATTATTACAATGGTAACCGAAAGGTTTTTTAGAACACAAATAACTATCTGGACAAAAATGAACACTAGAAAAGTACATGGGGAATAAGTTGCATGTGTACTCACAAGTCGTAGGCTGTTCTGTTAATAGCCTATGATCGATAGCATGTCTATTGTGTGGTCCGGTTCATAGCCTAAACCTATTATGGACTATTCCTATTCCTTAGCTTTTGGGGATCAGACAATGCTGTAAATAATTTCATCATCCACATTTTTGCTTCTGTGCTCCAGACACAGACCTTGTTTCGTCACCACGCACCAAAACGGAAGGAAAGCACAGTTATCCTGTTGAGAGGCGCACGGCCGGCCCGGCGCGCCTCATATTAAAGCGGTCTGAACCAGGGCTAAATGTGGGGAGCGTGAGTAATCATGTTACTGTCCCCCCATGGCCTAGATACATTTAATTGGATGTACGTCGGGCTGTTAAACGTGGTTCTATGAGCTGCGAAGAGTTTCAAGCACAACAAGAAAGGCCCTTATTTTTACTGAGGTCTCAGTGAATGCACCTAGCTTGAACGTATTTGCACTGGGAACCAGTAGGTTACAAGATCAGATGATATAAACACGGTAAAAGGGCTCTCCAGAGTCTATTTGTGGACTATAGGAGCACAAAGATTGACAAACCATTATAGGCCTTTGATTAGTCCTCTCATCACCAAGATATACATTCAAGTTAAAGGAACTCCAGTGTTTGGACATTTAAATAGCTTTGAATTATTTTGCGGACAATAATTTGGTGTGTTTTACAATAGTTTTTTACAATAATGATCAATGAAATATTGTCATCAATTCTGTGAAAGTGTCAAATTATTTCACACATATTGGCAATTTATTTTATGGTTATCTTCATCCATATTTATCCAGTGATATGTTGAAGTAGAAACAAACGTCTGCTCCTCTGAGAAATGTATTATCATAGGCCATGGTAAATATTATTGACTGGTCAAATCCTTTTTATTGCAGGGAGGCAAAGTGTAGTGGGCATCCTAAAAACAAAACCAGCTAGTGTTTGTTTGGCCTACTTATGAACATTAATAAAAATGCACACAAAAAATAATCAATAATTGCAGGCCTGAATAACTTTACTTTTTTACACAGTTATTAAACCTCCCTCCTATATGTTGCACCTACATAAAAAACAACTTTCCTTACCACGATTTGTTTTGCATATGAGTCTGGATATGTCGGCTGTTAAAAAATGTGAATGTTTTTAAAGTCAATCCTTTTCAGAAGTTCTAAATAATATAAATCACACTAAAATACATATTTAGACTTTTTTTTGTAGGTTATATTATCAACTACAAGTATGCTTCCATTGCGAAAAGAAGAATATCTTATTACATAAATCGTAAAGATAAATATCTTGCACAGGTGCGTCACAGTTCACCAAATAAACGTGTCTATATGAAGTTACATTTAAGTGTGAAATGGAATAGAGCAAAAAAAGTAAATAGGTTCATTTCTGCAGGTCTAATCTATACTAAAACGAATCCAAATGTAACTATTTCATGTAGCAAATGTAGCCTGCTTACCCAAATTCAGTTATTGCTATAATTACATTTTAGCCCTACTACTTTATTTTCTTTATTTGCTGCGATATTTGTTACTATTGTTTCAAACGATGAGTTAGCAAAGCATACCCCTGTTATTGTGTGTGTCAATAAAGATGGATCCCTACCTAATTGCTGTGTGGATTTCCCTGTCTGCGTTTTTTAGTTCACCTTTGAAGTCGGGGCGGCAGGTAGACTAGTAGTTAGAGCGTTGGGCCAGTAACCGAAAGGTTGCTGGATCGAATCCCCGAGCTGACCCTGAACAAGGCACTTAACCCTCTGTTCCCCGGTGGGCCGTCGTTGTAAATAAGACTTTGTTCTTAACTGACTTGCGTAGTTAAATAAAGCTAAACAAAAGTCAACACGTCATTTCCCATGCAGTAAGATATTAGATACAATGGCAAAGATACGTTTCAAAAGGCCTTAATGTTGCGGTACAATTAGGCATGACAAATGATTGACTTGAAGAAATGAACGCGGCCGCGGCTGTGTTGATCAGTGAGCTTAGCAGGTCTATACACCCTCATCCAAGTCCCGCTTTATTCTAGGAAACAACTGACATTGTGCACTGAATAACGCACATGCATTACTCGATATAGGCTATAAGCTTGAAGGACTAAAGTGCATGCATATTAAAGAAGCGTAGCTGGTAAAACGTAGCCTATGGCTAAAATTAGGATTATTTCGTAAAGTAGGATTTTCACTAAAGTAGAATAGTGTTCTATTTCAATACCACAACGTTTCAAATATAAGTCAACGCAT
The DNA here is from genome assembly GCF_045679555.1 of Salvelinus alpinus. Taxonomy (NCBI): domain Eukaryota; kingdom Metazoa; phylum Chordata; class Actinopteri; order Salmoniformes; family Salmonidae; genus Salvelinus; species Salvelinus alpinus. Next base: position 32,403,192 of record NC_092113.1, read on the forward strand.
CGTCTGTATTTACCAGTCAGAAATCAATCAGAGTCAATTTTCCCGTTTCACATCTATTAGGCTTACAGCGCATCTCAAAGTAAGCAAATTATCCATGGTGTTCAATGCATTTTACCAATGGCAAGTAAAACAAAACACAAAAAAAGGAAACTAGTGAGACGTTTGTTTTTGTTGTGCTCCCAGTGGGAGACAATTCACAGATTTCTATTGCACCCAGTCAGTCAGTCAGTCAGTCAGTGTGTTGGTCGGTCGGTCGGTCAGTCAGTCAGTCAGTCAGTCAGTCAGTCAGTGTGTTGGTACACTAGGGATCCATATAAGGTACTAACTTGACCTTCAGTTCGTGCACTGTTCCCGCCCACACGTATCAGTTAAAGGAGTGGGGGTGAGGAGAACCTATAGAAAACACTCCCCACAACCTTGGATAGGCCCCGAAATAGATTGTGCACGCAGACATAATGTTAAACAAATAACAAATACAAGCTGAGGAGCTTTGGAAGATCAAAATCCGGTTTTGATTGAACAGGGTATCCCTTGGCAAAACCATGATACTTACCATGCCACAGAAGCTGACAAAAATAATCCGCTAACAAATTCAGAAATTAACTGCAAATACACAGTTCACGTTTAGTTCATCACAGCGTTCGGTTTGTCTGGACTAAAGGATTTAGATAAGAATTAAAGGCATCCAATAAATGCTTGTAAAAACGAATGGGGGACACTCTGGTACAAAGGTCCTCCTCTAAATTGTTATTTCGTTACAAGTATTTATATTAATGCCACTATTGTTATTATATAATTATTATTGGTATTATTAGGCTATAATTATTATTATGTCATTATTATTAGGCTAATTATAAAGATGATGCTGGACGTTGCTGTCTGATTTTCTTCAACACACACACACACACACACACACACACACACACACACACACACACACACACACACACACACACACACACACACACACACACACACACACACACACACACACACACACACACACACACACACACACACACACACACACACACACACACACACGCAAGTGAATATCGTTGCACACTACTTTTCCTCTCTCTCTAACGTGCTCGGTGCCATAAACGGTATGAGAGAGAGAGAGAGAAAGAAAGAAAGATGGAGAGAGAGAGAGAGAGAGAGAGAGAAAGAAAGGCCGCCGAAGGCAGACCTGGCTCTCAAGAGAAGACAGGCTATGTGCACACTGCCCACAAAATGAGGTGGAAACTGAGCTGCACTTCCTAACTTCCTGCCAAATGACCATACACATATTTCCCTCAGATTACACAGACCCACAAATAATTCGAAAACAAATCAAATTTTGATAAACTCCCATATCTATTGGGTGAAATACCAATCACAACAGCAATATTTGTGTATATGCACATAATATGACATTTGAAATGTCTTTATTCTTTTCGAATTTTTGTAAGAGTAGTGTTTACAGTAAATGTTTTATTGTTTATGATATATTTCTCTTGTTTTGGCAATGTAAACATATGTTTCCCATGCCAATAAAGCCCTCAAATGTAATTGAAATTGAGAGAGAGAGAGAGAGAGAGAGAGAGAGAGAGAGAGAGAGAGAGAGAGAGAGAGAGAGAGAGAGAGAGAGAGAGAGAGAGAGAGAGAGAGAGAGAGAGAGAGTGTGGCCGTGCTGGGGCGCCTGCTAGGCCACGTGGCTATCTGTGAAGTTCTCTGTGAAGGGCATGCACGTACCGCTTACTGACCTCTGTGACGGGGCGCGAAGGGAGTCAAGCCACCATAAACAGATTTAGCCAGTCTCAAAGTCAAAAGTGCGATCGGTGTGCATGCAGACCACATATAACCTCGTATCTGCATTCTACGCAAGAACGAAGAACATCGTCTCAGAGATTGGTTCTTACCTGACATTACCATCATATTTTTTAGGCTACATTTGAGTCAAGTGTGCCTCTTTTTCATTTCTGGATACAATGGCCGATGCGTAAAGCACGTTTAACACTAGAAGTAGCATTACGCAATTTACTGGGCCTATAACCTGTTCCAAGTCGTATATGTGTTTTCTAAGTGGGAAAAAACACTGGGAGAAAATGAAAACCTGATGTAATTGATTGCTTATTTGAACTAATTTTCTAAGATGCAAATCGTTTTTGAAATATAGGCCATATCCAGACAATATGTAGGCTATATATTGCATAACATACAAAATACTTATATTATTATGATTTTTTTTTTTAAATAGTATGAGGTACTAGGCTAATATTCGTAGTACAATATACTCCCTAATTTAACACATCAAAGGCATTCGACATTGAAACCGCAAGAATATTCTCTGCGTAAAACCACTCCAAAGAAGACACACACACAATGTAACCCGAATGTTTTCATCTTCAAATACCAGTTTTCAGAGTTCAAATTTGCATGCATTCACTTCTATTAAGTACGGTATAATCTAACATGTTAGACTATTATGTGCAACCTAAAATCAGTACCACAATATTGTTTTGCCTTGTGAGTAAAATTCACACATTTTCCACCCTGCCTTCTCCATAATGTCTCAGGTAGAATACAGCTGAACTTCAATTTTTCTCGATTAAATATTATTAGACGGATGCATCCCTAAATACTTATTATTCAGATGATTGCTAGTTGTGTATAGTAGGCTAGTACCCAAAACACATTCTCTCTCTTTTCTCATTTGTTGACTTTACCTATAAGTAAATCCATAGGCTGCTGCTAGGAACTAGCGCATGGTAAAAGCATTATGGTGCAATGCATCTCTCCGTTGATGACTCAATGCACCTCTCAATATCCTGACTGTAGAAACTGTGAACACAGGTTAGTTAAAATGGCAAAATCACAATAAGAATATTGCAGAAGAAATAAAGGAAGGTGAAAGCACGGAATAGTAACTGGCATAGTATCACCTCAATGTTCTCAATGTGATGATGGATTCAAATTTGCAGCCTTCTAAATTCTCAATAAACTCATGTCTATTTTGAAGATATTGGTGAGATATACTAAGTTCAACACAGTATAGTCAGCCAGGTTATAGTAGGATAGGAATATATAGTTCAACACTGTATAGTAGGATAGGAATATATAGTTCAACACTGTATAGTAGGATAGGAATATATAGTTCAACAATGTATAGTAGGATAGGAATATATAGTTCAACACTGTATAGTAGGATAGGAATATATAGTTCAACACTGTATAGTAGGATAGGAATATATAGTTCAACACTGTATAGTAGGATAGGAATATATAGTTCAACACTGTATAGTAGGATAGGAATATATAGTTCAACAATGTATAGTAGGCTAGTGAGTATATAGTTCAATACACACTCTTAGAAAAAAAGGTTCTGGATAGACCAAAAAGTGTTTTGTGTTTTCTTCATATATGTCACCCCTTAAGGTTCTATTTAGAACCGAAAGTTGTCAATATAGAACCCCTTAGTGGTGCCATATATGAAGCAACCAATTGAACGTTTGTTGGTTCTATCCAGAGCCTTTTTTCCGAAGAGTGCAGTATAGAAGACTAGTAAGCTATATTCAACACGGTATGGTAGTCTAGTAAGCTATATTCAACACGGTATGGTAGGCTAGTAAGCTATATTCAACACGGTATGGTAGGCTAGTAAGCTATATTCAACACGGTATGGTAGGCTAGTAAGCTATATTCAACACGGTATGGTAGGCTAGTAAGCTATATTCAACACGGTATGGTAGGCTAGTAAGCTATATTCAACATATGGTAGGCTAGTAAGCTATATTCAACACGGTATGGTAGGCTAGTAAACTATAGGCAAAACGCACAAGTGGCAGCAGCGTATGATGGAGGCGTAAGTATTTTTTGATATACAGGGACTAATTCAGACCACTTGACTGGTGCCAGGAGTCGGTCGCCGGATCCGGCCATCCATAGTTCACTGAAAAGCCAACAACTGATCTCAATTCAGAAAAAAACACAAGCCGCCACTTTATTGTGACAAGCCCTTAATACCCAATACTTTTTTATTTTCAATGGTAATTATGTTTGAGAGTTATTTGGCTGATATGTGCAACGCAAACTCCATATTTTCTGTTTACCTGTCATTACCACATAACCAGTGCATCATATTGTTTTACCATTCCAAATGAGAGCGCTGGGGTTCTTGTACACATCACTTCAACTACGGACCACAGTAAAAGTTCATTGAAACAGCATGTAGGTTAAATATAATCAGAATATCCAGCCAACTATGAGGTTCAGGATATTATAACTGGAATGTAGTCCTATTACTGTTATTGTCTGTTCAAGTCTCTGTTTTATTGCATTCCAGCGACATTGACTACCTGGCCTTTAAACTGTAAGGTGTGTCTATAATATTTAGATGAGGAAGCTACTCAACTTACAGTATATGTGTTGCCATACTCCGAGTAGCATTTATTACAGATGTTCAAAATGTTTGTTTTAGATGAAAAACGGAAACAAAATAAAGCTATAGCTTATCTGAGATATATGTCGTGTATATCCAAACAAGAATCCAACGCAATAACCGTGTGTAACGCTAGAATGCGACTCATTTGTTGTACCATTATCACATAATAAAGTACTTGAAACCACAGTAAAATGATAGTGGTATAACCTTTTTTATTTTTTTAAGATTCTGTTTATTAGAAACCTTATTCATACATAGATACATTCATGTCATTTTTACTTTTATACAATACAACGTCTGAAGCAACCCTCACAAGAGCTAATAAGGGAATGCGATATTGTACAAAAAAACAAGGCACATTAACATAAAACACTATTACATTGAGATAGGATATCCCCAAATATCATATTGTTTCCATACTTTTACAATTTGCTACACGTTATAAGGTTAAAAGAGACACCATATAGTACATAACGAATACCAAATACAGTAGCCTACAAATAATAGTCAGCACCTCCGACCAATGCATTATAATCATTATAATTATAATATGCATACATCATAAAGGTTTTTAAAATGCGACGATATGTCTTTCAATCTTTCAGTTGTTTCTACTTTAAAAGTCATAAGGTACCGAGCAATCATTATGTATCATCCATTTGTTTATTTTTCACATAATCACTAACATGCTTCACTGTATCTTTCACCGCTGGGTTTTAATCCATATACAGTCAACACTATAATACATTGTGCTGCCCAGATGTTAAAGGTTCACACACCAGCGTTTAGATTTTGTATGTCATATATGTTTAGAATACGATATTTCTTTCCACTGAGCCTATTTTTCAGTCAAGTTCTACTTTCAATTATGCCCATTTCAAATGTGCCCTTTCCGAGCGATAACCGTTATTCCTGGGCCTATATCAAGTACAAAAAGCTTATTGAGAGTTTATCTATGGGATGTGCATTTACGAAGAATACATCTACCTCCGCTTGTTATTGCAATAAGGATCTCCAACAACTCTATGGTGAAGAATAATTGAAGAAGAATTGTCAGCACAACTACGAGAACTATGATCTTCGATAGCAGCCAGCACGAACCCGTGTTTAAACCACAACCTCATCTGTTCTGATCCAACCCCCCAAAGTTATCCAGAGGCTGTTGGGGAGGGGGGGGGGGGGGGGGGGGTAATATCAAATATCTTGAGAAAGTTGTCAGCACATGAACGAATTCATGGCAAATAATATTTCAAAGCGCTGCAGCCATAGAGAGGTTGGCATGGAGGTTTAAGATCCTCTGATTTGCGGCTTGGAGTCTGACTCCTTGCTCGTGACCGTGAACGTGCCGAAACACATGGCAGGGAACTAGAGAAAGCAGATAAGGACATTGTGTTCGTCTTAACCAATGTCGTTCGTCTTAACCAATCTACATTGCCAGTGACAATGAATGCACGTAAATGGGATTCAGGTACATTGGTGAAGAATTGGCCTGATAGGTTTATCACAAACTCTGGCCTCGTGTTTATTATATTGCTTTTAGTTTAGTTAATTTAGTTTTCAAGTCATTTATCAAAAGAAATTATTCATTTTCAAGGGTTTAGGAAATTACATCAGTCATGGACATCATGCACTAATTCAGTCCTTTAGGCCTATCCGGGACGCAATAATATAATCTCACAGTTGATTAACGTCTGTAGGCTATAGGTGTTTTACCACAACACTATGGTAGTTCTATCCTGCATAACTCTGCAGATATTCTAAGTTATCGCAGCAGTATCACTTGGTCGCCTTAGGGCCTACACCTAAAATATTTTCCTGAACATTTTGCACTTTCTGATGGAGATGGAGCGAGAGTAGGCTAGGTGGGTGCATGCATGCATTTATAGCAATTGCAGACAGGAGAAACACTGCCTGTCAATCGATTATCCTTATGGTGCCACGTCTCTACGAAATCTAAAAGAAGGCCATAGCTTGCTCCCTCATCATCAGTCTCTTCTTCTTCATACGCCGGTTCTGGAACCAGATTTTAACCTGTTGATCGCTGAGGTTGAGGCGGTTAGACAGCTCCCTCCGCCGCTGTCTGGTGATGAACTCATTCAGCATGAACTCGCCCTCCAGTTCGGCCAGTTGGAGCTTGGAGTAGGGCTTGCGTTTCTTTCGGGTCCGAGTGTGCATCGGGTACCACGGGGCACCTGGAGGGGGCATATAAAATATGGATAAGTCACACCAGTTAGGACTACAAATTAAGCTCACAGTCACCTCCAAGACTATTCTCCTTTCAATGTGACTTCCTGTGCTGCGCACATAAACATGTGTTGTGTAACACTTTACTTGTTTTGGTCTAGTCTATCTAGACCTTTCTAAGTCTGAATCTTATTCGATGACATGGGGAATGTTTGTTCAGAAGCTGCAGCTGAAATTCTGTTTCCTTCTTCGGAGTTTATACATAAAGGGAAAGGGACCACTAATTTACAGTAGTTTGTGTCACATGAAGTTTTACTGATGCAGTTAAAGCTACATTAACAGGATAATTAAGTCTTTCCTTGCAAAAACCCCAACATTCCCCCCCCCCCCTTTAAAGTACACAGCGACAGATATTAATGATGTTAACGAGTCATTAAAACGAAACCCCTGTCTATTTGATGCAGTCATCCACACAGCGCCTCACCTCTTCAAATCACTGCACTCATTTGTTCTGCCTAATATTTGCGTAATATACATGTTATAACAAGCTAACTGATACAGATAAACCAAACTGATACAGTCACATCGATAAGCTTATTCATAATTATTTGTCTCTGACTCTGAGACGCATGCAGTGGCAGTAAGACAGACCGTGGACTAAAATGGTCTGCAGTTTAAAGTCTCCTGGTTCTACACAAACGCTTGAAGCATGATGGAACATTTGAGGGAAACCCCTAGCGGCGTTTGTCTGCCACGCAAGTGAAGTCGCCTACAGGCAAAAAACAAAACAATGAGCATCATGATAACAAATCGCTAGAGCCAACAACAAACCTCTGGCTATGCTGAACTACACAATCAATTTGATAATAAACGAGCATTTCGGGGATATATAAATTCATACAACAGTGTTTGGATGAATGAGGATGGGACCCACCTCCGCATGCAGCTATGTTGCCCGAGTGGGCGGTGTGGTTTCCTGGTGACAGAAGGGTCTGAGGGTCGCTGGAGGATGTTTTGCTGCCCTCGTTGAGAAGCGAGGAGCTGGAATCGGATTCCAGAGATTGGCAGGATGGCGGGTCTTGAATGAGTTGCTCGGTCCCATAATTATACTTAGAAAATGCACCAATGTTATTGCTGCCCATGCCAGAGTGCATCCCGTGATCAGATGTTATGAATGACGATGTGTCCCTCGCTTTATCCTCTCGCTTTAGGCTGCTCCCGCCACCACCTGAACAGCTCTCTCTGCTGCTCACGCTGCCGTTGCTATAATAACATTTACTCTCCTCCGGCCGAGTAATTTCACACGACCGGTTGAAAGAAGGGTTAATAGACACGGGGCTGCTAAAATAGGATTGAGAGTATCCATTGCAGGGCTCGGATGGGTTCCACGGGAGGGAGCAAACATTGTCCCTTCTCGGGTAGGGGAGAGATGGTAGCCCCGCCAGTTGTCCCCCCGAGGCTCGGAAATTCGGAAAGTAAAAAGTGTCTCCAGTGTGGATGTTTACCAAAGGTCCCACAAACCCGGGATTAAGAAGATTATGCTCGCCCATTTCCGCGGGCCCGACCAACAGCTTCTAGTTTATTGCAATCTGACATTTAACGTAGTTAAACCTGGGGGTGCACCTGATTGGTCAACCTAAAGTCATGTGATCTAAGGACTAAATTATGCTACACAAGGGTACCACCCACTTGGTCCACCTCAGACAAAACAAAACATTAACTTCTGTATTACGGGGTTTATGTGCTTTAAAAAAATACTATAAATGTTTTATTAAATATGTATAATCTTGTTTTTTTCTCTGGAACCCAGTCGATTCCAAACCTACTTCTCCCCTTTTCTCCTCTACTGTACAAATATATGTAACAGTCCCTAGTCTCGTTTAATATTTTTATTAGCTGGCAAAGGTTTTAAAATACTATTTCTTATGAAAACTATTTATTTTCCTAGAAGGATAAGGTGCATCGTTTTTTTCGAGCAAATTATGTTTGAATTAAATGTCATATAAAGCTGTGATGTCCGTCTTTTACAAGCTTGTTTTAAGAAAAGACTGATGCTCATTGCTGCTCTCTACTCTAGCGGCTCTGTTAAAATCAGACGATATTCTATAAGGTTACTTTAAGAGTGTATATCTCACATAATATTCTCTCATACACCCATGAACAACTTTAACAGATACCCCCTATAAACGTTCGCAGCCAAACTCTATGGGGACGGTGATAGGCCTGTACCTCTCACAATTCTTTTATATAAACTTTACAAGTTAGCAGAGGGAACTTAACTGATTCAATCCGTGGAGACGTACTGAACCATATACCATTAATTAGTTGATTTGTGGTATTATCATTCTGAAGATGCTCTGTAGGAATCGCTATTATGCATCACAGCGTAGCTGTTATAATAGCAAAGCACCACTAGAGAGCAATTTTAGAGGAAAAATACTTTCTTATAGGCTATAGTACAACAGCAAAAATGAATGCTTAGTCTCAGCAAAAAAATGAAATCGCTTTACCATATTTCTTAAAATTACGACTCCTATGCATATCATTCAGGCACGTAGCCAACAGTTAGCGAATACATTCCAATGTGGTCTAAGCCTGTCAAATTGTTCAACATATACAGCCTTATAATATGCCAGTGGATGGTATGGTACCATATTCTTTCTCTTTCTTCTCCTCCCATCTGGTCCACAGATCCTCTCATCAATTGCATTGAAGGTATCTGGAAATGCTTAGACTCAGAGTGCATTCTTAGATATAAATCCTTCTAATATATAGCTTAGTACTGACACTCATATTAATTCTTCTGAAGTTACGTAATGTTTAGCCACCGGGCAAGACCGACAAAAAACAAATGTATAGATCTACACCTACATTACACGTAATTTAGCAGACGCTCTTATCTAGAGCGATTTACAGGAGAAATTAGGCTTAAGTGCATTGCTCAAGGGCACATCGATAGATTTTTCACCCAGTCTACTTTGGAATTGGAACCAGCAAATTGTTGATTAATGTGCCAACACTCTCAACCGCTAGGCTAACTGCCGCCTCAGATCTGCAAATTTGTAATCAAAAATGCATACCCCTTTTAAATGTAATTATGTAACGTCTCTTATGCGCACGTGTGTATACTTATGGGTTAAGGCTCATTGCCTAGGTTCCCAGATGTCTGTAGCACTGGTGACGATTACGGCTGACTTCTTATAGGCATAAATAAGGCCTACTAAATAAAGGCTTACATGTATTAATGAATGTATATTGCTCTGAATATGTCAGTGCTACTCAAGTGCATGCGCAAAATTGCGCTTTATTGATCTTAAAACATATTAAGCATTCACATTATTTTCATGAAGCATGCGTTACCATAATATCAATGAAATATCACGCGCGGTTTTACGTCATAAGGATATTACAACATATAGAACTGTGTGTTGAGGGTATGGTAAAGGAATATAACTCCTTACCATCCTATTTGATGTATAATAATACTGATGGTCTGCTATAACGTGGATTTATAACTCTTTGTCCAAAACAATTTGACATTACGTTATGTTCATATTATACGTCATAACAGCATAACTATGTAAAATATTAAATGTAAAATATCGGTAAATAAAATAACTTAGGCCTATTGACAACGTAATTGTGGCAGTTATATAACATTTTAGATGTAACTGTTAAGTATGTGGCATTTTGCACTTGCAATTTGAATATTGCTGCATAGACAAGAAGTGCAAAGCCTTATCTGAGAAGACTAGCCTAATTAGTTTCATAGGCTACATTGGTCGCTGCACAATTTTCAACTCAGACATTATTTGATGCAACCCACACGTTATTTGATCCATCGTCAGCAGTGACAGATATCACAGAGAACCAGCGCGCCTCAGCCTCTAAATAGAACGAAAAATATAAACCTGAAATTGGAGACGCTGCTTTGAATTCTTTGAGTTTTAATCTGGCCTCGTGCACTTTCAGAATTTCTTCTCCAATCATTGCAGACCCTTAGTAAGTATTGCAATGCAGTACAACAACATAAATGTTATTATATGTTATGAGCTACAGCCGTATGTCTGAGCACTATGGGAGATTACTTGGTATCGGTTAAGTTCACAACCTCTCATGTTCCTAATTACGACATAGTAATCCATTCTAGGAAAAGTTGCCAATGCAAAAACCTTAATTACAAGACGAGAAAATGTCTGTAACCATGTAATGATAAGTCCATGACCATTTTCAAAGTAGAGCTTTAAATATCGATACATATATTAAAAGTGAATCTGCATTATATATAATGGTTCCACTTTACCTCAAAGAGAATAGAGGCAACAGCGTCGTTGTGCTGCAGCAGACAGCAGACCAGACCCCCCAATGCCACCACGCCTTCGATCCAGACCAGCTCTCCAACAAGCCCAGTTCACATTCACACTGAACGATTTCTGGATTCACATTTGTTACAGACGATACTATTAGAGCGTCGGGGAATTGAGCAACACTCAACTGATATTCTGAGATATTCTGAGAAAATAAGTATTTTTGATAGGTCTATATTCTTTTACAAAACGACAGTTGGGAAATACTGGTTGTCAGTTCAAGGTCACTGTCTCGTGCGCTGTCTGGAGGCTCGGGATTGGAATTTCTGTCTTGGAATCTCTCGGCCTGTCCAGACAGGGCAATAGCGGAAACAAAGGACTTTTTTACTCCACTTTGATTTTGTGCAGACAGGTTGCCACGGTTATGGCCTTGGATCTTTTTTAAAGTTCCCCTCAAGGATAAGACCTCCCTGATTGTGAACAACGCGGGGAGAACTGCAAGATTTTAAGTGTAGCCTATTTAATTCTGTCTAATTTAATACAGGACGAAATATCCATTTAGAAAAAAGAATAGTGAACTAGACATAAACATTGATTTAAAATGCTTAAGGTAAATGTTAAAATAGGCTTCTGTTATAAAATATGGTTATATTAAACTTTAAATTATTAATAATTAGGATTTAATATCGTACCTATAACGAAGTGGCTCGTGTTACAATATTCGATATTTTAACACACCCTTTGAACTTGACCGTCAAAACATTTGTTCAAAACATTTGTTTTTGGAAGATCATTGCGAAATATCATATAATTGCCTGTGAATTAAAATTGTATAAATTATAAAGTTCTGTAACTATTCGGCCAGTGTAAGCCAGTGCATAGTGACACTTAATATACGTATATAGATGTGTGTGTGTGTGTGTGTGTGTGTGTGTGTGTGTGTGTGTGTGTGTGTGTGTGTGTGTGTGTGTGTGTGTGTGTGTGTGTGTGTGTGTGTGTGTGTGTGTGTGTGCGTGCGTGTGTGTGTGGTTCTCCCAAGCAATTATCAAATTCTTTCAAAACAGCTGAGATAATTGATTCATATATTTAGTGGTTACAAATCAATCACAATCTATCTATTTTCAATCAATTGACATATACTCAGGCATTTTACGCATATCCCTATAATGCATAACAATCTTATTCCTAATCCGTTAGAACAGCAATCAGTAGGCGTAAGTAAATAGCTACAAACGAATCTACCATCTACATCATTTGGCGTTGGAAGAGCCTGTAGCTACAGCAAAAAAATGACGCAAATAGCATTACCAACACAACATAAACCATTCATATGAATCATCTTGAAAATATTCCTCATGTGTCTAAGAGGAAAGAGTCGCTAAAAATCAAAATCGCTATGGGACGTCGTTATGTTGGGATATAAGAAATGTATAAACGCTATGGAGCATAATCGTTATGTTGTGATTTAAGAAATGAATATAGCGTACTGTATAATGATAACAAAAACAAAAGTAAAACTTCACTAACAACAATAATAAGATCAACAAATGCAGTCAGTCACATGACGAGTTGGTTGTTTAGGGTTGGCTTAGATTGTTGACAACATGTAAACTGTATTTCGTCTCCAATGTTTATTGAAAACATAAACACATTTGCACAATGAGCACTTGTTGTCTCTCAAATACATTGTTATAGTGTCGGTTAACTAGCTAGCGAATTTGAGCCATATTAGCATGGACATTAGTCAAAACACCTCAAAACAAGACATGGTATAAATATAACAGCAGCAATAATAACAATACTATGTTATAATATGAATATGGATTTAGTGTTAGGCTCCTATATAGGCTTATTGATGTTAAAAAGTAATAGCCTAATAGTAATAATGATAATTGCAAGATGCAGCATCGTTCGTTGTATAGATGGGTTAGCTGACAATGTCACGAAAACAACGCGTGCGCTTCAACAGGGCAGAAGTCTGTTTGTTGTTGTGATTCTGGATAGCCATATAGCTAGCAACAATTACAATAACTACCATGTGGGGAATCGTAGTTGCCTCGTTTCAGCTGGTTTTATATTGTTCTTGATACCACGTCTTGTTTTGAGGTGTTTTGACAAATGTCTATGCTAATATGGCTAAAATTCGCTAGCTTAATAACCAACAACTGTAACGATGTATTTGAGAGACAACAAGTGCTCATTGTGCAAATGTACTTAAGTTTTCAATAAACATTGGAGACGAAATATATTTTATATGTTGTCAACAATCTAAGCCACCCTAAACAACCAACCCGTCCATGTGACTGACTGAATGAATGCAAAAATAAATACAAGTGTCATTTCTACACCCTGGTATTTTCACCTTGCCACCACCAGAGGTTATCAGCCCCCTTCTCAATTCAGCTTTTGCCCTCCAGAACACTGCTCAGCAACATGCTGGCTGGGGCCAGCGCCATCTATTTGGTTGTGCCGGGGCCTGGCAGCAACCACAAGCTATTCACTCTATAGCCAAAGCTTTCATTTACATTTTGAAACTTGTATCAAATAAGTACTTTTTGGTTACTTGTTATAATCTAAAGGAAGTAAGTGTTCGACTACATGCCATTTTCACTGGACAAATTATTCCATTCCATTTGGAGTGAAGTTGTCTTGTGTTTTTGATTGGACAAAACACTCTTTGCTGAAATTATCAGTTAGAATGCCGAAAATGATTGACAATATTGAGTGAATAAACATTTAAATCAAACGATTTAAGCCTTTGCGTGAATGATTAAAGAATTTCGACACCCTCAGTGCCTGATTTAATTAGCAATTGTTTCACTAAATTGTCTAACTCAACATGCAACATCTAAGCTTGTCACATCATAGATATGAGTCAATTTTCATAATTCTCAACTTAAACGTTCTCAGATATTGTAGATTGAGCGTGATGTATGAAAATTAACTAGGCTAATATGAAATCCTGGATTATATAAAGTAAACGTCTGAATAATTGTTCTGGATTTGTCAAGATTCAAATTGTCCATTCACTTTCAGTGTATTTAGTGCAAATACAAGATTTGTAGAAGTATGAAGTAAGTTTACAACAAATAGTTCGTGTGTTGGGTGGTGTGGGTGGGCGGGTGGGGATTGGGGTTGATTTTTGTCAATTGGTTTGCCTACATTGCAAAATATTGTTTTAAATAAAATCGTGTTTTTAATACTTGAATAGAAATGCGGCATATTGACATCCTTAAATAAAGCACCATGATTTACTTGTCCGTACATGACGATATCTCAAGTAATCAAAGAATGGATGCAGAGTAAAACACATACATCTACTTGAGGTTCTAATTATATATTTTTTGAATTTGAGATTAACAATTGCAAACTGATCCCACTATCACATCTTATTTATTTTCATAATTTATCTTACCCAAAACATTATGGAACATAGCCAAAACATTTCCCAGAGAGAACAAATTCATTCTTCATGTGTTAAAAAACTATCTTGTCAAATAAAACTACATTTCCTAACACAACAATGCAAACCGGTCGGTCTATTTTGACATTCTAAGAGTCACTTTACCAAAGTTGTTCAAAGATTGCATTGTTATTGCACATGAATAACAATGCCTATAGCAGCTGAACCAAGCAAAGTTTAACTTTCTAGCACAAAAAGGAATATCAGTTGTCTAAATGTGCTGTCATTTGACCAAATATGCATAAATAAAATAAGAAAAATGGCTATTACCTTAAATCTGTCTACTGTGGGCGACGTCCCACTTCGGCATATTTCATTTATTGTCAGACAGAAGCTGCGCGTGAGGTGAGCAGTGTCTCGAGCCCAGGACACGTCATGGCTGCTCGCTGCAGTCAGATAGGCGTCGGTGTTTGGAGACGTCAACGTTCTACCTGTCCTTTGTGGTCAATATCACACACGCACACTTCATGATGAGTGCATGAAACCATTGGTTGGTTTTGAGTAGCACGGGGCTGAGAGAGAGAGAGAGAGAGAGAGAGAGAGAGAGAGAGAGAGAGAGAGAGAGGAGAGAGAAGAGAATAACCCACTTTGAGAGAAAGGTATGTTCTGTTTATCAACACAAACGATGACACAGATACCCAAATGTTAACGATAAGGCCCACTCAGAGTTGGTCACCAGTCAGAGATGGTCAGGTCAGTAGGATATCAGGGCATTTCCCCTTTTTATGTATTTATGGCATGTCATTAAGTCTAGCTGTCTAGACAGGGAAAAAACACCTTATTTGCCTGCAAACAAACCGTGGGCCTTCCCTGCTACGCTCGCCCAGCCCCCTGTTTAGTATTCACGCGCTGCTCTGATGTCAAGGTCAAAGTGACTGGCTGCATAGTCACGGTCAAGGGTAAAGAGATGCTCCTGACGTCAAACACCGCTTTTTATACGCTTTGCATTTGCTTACTACAGTTTCAAATAAGCATTATCAGGTTGACCAATGAAGCATATGGCCACAAGTAGTCCCGTGGTTAATGGTGCGTAATGTTTCAAGAAACTGAGAAAAAGACAGTGTTATTTGCTTGATGTTTGGTGAGTGGTCCCATCTCTCTGTGTGTGTGTGGTGTGTCCTTTAATATCAGAAATAAGCCTGGTAACAATAAACAAAATCTAAGAATATCTACAGTATATTGGTTCTATAAAATAGGCCTAACAATGGCGGAGACGATGATACTATAGCTGCTTCAATACATTTACAGAATTAATAGGTTATGGACTTTGGACGGAATTCTATAGCTTGGAATTCGGGCGTGTGAACCAACTTTAAGCATAAATCGCTAAATGAATTTAAACGCAAGTTTATATCCAGTTTTAGGCGCAAAATACTTACTTTACATTCCTTGAGAAATTATAGCTAACATATGACATATATATGACACACGATATTACGCATGTATACGAAAAGGTATTTCGGAGGCCTGTAGTCAACCTGAAAAAGCAAGTCAATATCACGAGTCACGAGTAACTGCGGGTAAATCATGGAGAAGGTCTCCTCTGTTATGGAATGCTTCGTTATTTCTAGAGCAAGGAAAACATATGTGGATGCATTAAGCTGCTGTAAGTCTATGGATTCAGTGAAACTGAAATACGTTACTTTAGCATTAACTTGGATTTAAAGAATATAGCCTAGCTGTCGAAATATCAACATTATGTGTGCGTGTTTTTGTGTGTGTGTGTGTGTGTTATGGAATATTTGATTTATTCAGGGTATTGTGTTTCTTTAGGAAGGTAAGAAGACATTAAGACATTGTATGCCTACATTGCTTTGATCTAAATGTAGACCTATTACGCATGAAAAACCAAATATAGCCTATCACTGATCGTTTATTCGTTTGCTGCTCAACACCGAACACGAGGCTAGCGAATACTGTTGCTGTGTCCTGGTACATCTGGTAAGCAGGCATTTCTATTATATTGAGCTGAGTTAGAAGGAAGTAATTGGAAGAATCAGAATGATCCAAGAAGACGATTCAAGAAGACGTCGTAATCTCACATTGCAAGCCTCCACATTAAACTTTGTGGAAAGGTTAATTCTCTACTTAAACAACAGTGCAATATAGGCTTATTATACAGGCCTGTATTAGGTGGGCCTACCCATACAACCTATCCTCAGTAAACGCGTCAAAGGATACACAGTTGAATATGAATCATTTTTGTCCTATGGATCTCCTAGGCGTACATGTCAATATCATACATGTCTATCCAAAGCACGTATACACTTCTATCCTCTTCTATACAAACGGTTCGTCAATACCAGGGCTGTTCAATGTCGGTCCTGCTTGTTGGACTGGCCACGAGGATGTCAGACAGAATGCACTGCAAACTAAATTCCACTAAGTGATATGATTACTTACTACAGGCGACAGGAAAGAACCACAACATTTAATTCATGATATTTCAACAAATAACCTTGTTTGACCGGAGTGAAAATACTGAAATTATGTTAATCATCATCATGTCATTATGAAACATGTCCCCAGTATGTTTAAAACACCATAATACAGTGCACATAGCCTACTGCAGGAGATACACTTACAAGACGGTCTGCTTCCAAGGCGCCTGAACAGCGCCAAAATATGTGTACTATATATAGCCCACTATACACAGAGAACAAAAGAAAACGAATGTGCATTTATGTGTAATATTCACTGACTTTAATTGCTTACAATCATTCAAGTTGCATGACAGACATTATCCTTCACTGATAAAGGAACACGTAAAGAGTTTGAGACATTCCAATTTACAGCCCTGTCATACGAGAGAATATGCATTAAATAACGAAGGCATTGCACTGTACATGTATAACAATAGCAGCCTTGCTTTTACCCTATTAACAAGAAAGACAGAAAAGACAGGAAGACAACATATATAGCTTCTGAAATCCGGAACGAGAGCAGTTTTAAAGAACCATTGTATCATCCGTCGCCCCCGCAAAAACCCAGTCTGTGAGTTCTTGGCTGAAGAAAATACATCTCATTGTTTTTTTGTGTAGAATTTCGAGTTAATTGAAGTTATCGTTCTCCCTGACAAGTTTATGTACATATTTCAGTTAACTTTCTGTTGATGACATGATGAAAATATCTTGTTTTCATCTGGCTGTCTGTTGGATGAAAAGTCTTGGAAATATCAATATTCCTCGCGAGATTGGTTTGAGAGAAAAAAACACGCAATCCTTGTGTCTTTTTGAAATACAAATATCGTTTTAAATATTATATATTTATATATGTACATTCATATAAAACAAAGTTGAACTGATTTCTCAATATTTTCACAGTTTTTAGAGCATTTCTTTCTCTAACTCTAAAAAAGAGGGTTTGTAGCGTGGAGTGTGTGGACCATTGGAATTGAATTAAAATACACTGCCGAAGTGTTCTTCTGGCTTGGTTGTCGCTAAGAGGTAAATCATGGACTGGAAGGTGGTGGGGATGGATATCAGCTGCAGTGTACAATGGGCCGGGAATCTATCAAGTAGTATGCATATGATTACTAGTCTTGGATTTACTGACAAATTTCTTCTCTTTCACCCGTCGGTTCTGGAACCAAATTGTGACTTGGCGCTCTGAGAGGTTGGTCCCGGCGGAGATGCGTCTTCTCTTGTCTTTGGTGATGAACTTGCTGCCTGCGTACTCTTTCTCCAGCTCTTTCAGTTGGAGCTTGGTGTAGGGAACCCGCTTCTTACGTCCACGACGGTAGTTACTGACCTCAGGCTGCAAAGGGACTACGTCTGGAGAGAAAAGGAGATATGTATTACGCAAACACATTTCCCACCACTATTCACTAATCTGATTAATTCAAATGTATTTCATGTATTAATATGTTTTTTAAGGAGATGCCTTTTATGTCAAAATACTTCATAGACATTAGATTCAGCCTAATAAATTATCTATGGGCGAAATTTAAACATTACGCACGATATTTTTGGACGCACAATTGGTATTTACTTTTTTATTGGTATACGTTTTTATCTATAAGCTTTCCTCCTTGATGTTCAAATACAAGCATATATCAAGCACATTGTTGTATTTATTTATCTAGGAACGCGATGTGTATGAGGTATTACAACAGATTTTCTTTGAGTTACAGGCACTCAGTACGCATGACAAATTTGTGAAATATTATATTTCTTCAAAATATAAGAATCTTGATCCGTAATAAAGATATGAACGACACAGAAATGGGCCTTGGGGGTCGATACATCGTTTATACCTCCTTGTATACATCGAAAAGAGGATGTAAGTATAGTATTTTTTCAGATTTGTATGAGAAAAACATGTTTAGCCTTGCTGATGTACACAATGTTACCCCAAAATACTTAACGATGTTCATATAATACTCACAATGTGTATGGTTTTGATATAAACATGTCAATATATCAACAAAACCTTTTTCAACAGTGGACATATCATTGTGTAATTATGCAGGTATGCCCTGGATCTTTGAAGATGTTTGGTATTGTACTGTGATGATCCGATGAGCACTTATTTATCAAGAACCCGTTGACGCGCACAACGTTTTGCATACAACGCGCAAACAGCTGAAGTTTGATTTATGTTGGGAATTGGGATGCGACTTGAGCTACCTATAGCTATGAGTTAGGAGTTGTCTATAACACACTATCACGTGTGTGTTAGTTTTGTGTGTGTGAGAGAGAGTTTGTTTGTGTTTGTTTTGTGCGTGTGTGTTGTGCGTCATGCGCGCGCTCGTTGTCCGCGTGTGTGTTTTTGAGGAATCTCCTGGAAAAGGAGGCAAAATGGCGTGAGGGGAGAGCTAGCTAGGGCAACAACTCCTCCGTGTCCGAAATGCAAATACACATTTCACCAAGACGATAAAACATTGTGGTTAACTAAGACCTCCAGTAAACACCGTGTAAACAGCATACTGGACGCTTATGGACCGTGTTTTCTTTATCAAATATCAGACTAGGCTATGTAGCCAATACAAAAGGAAAGCTTGTCTTTCAAAAAGCCATTGAATTATAAATACTTATTTGAGTCAGATATTAGATGCTTTGGTCATGGGCGAATGGAACATTGATTCTCACATGCAAAACGCGCCCTCGCGAAACATTGGGCGCTGTTGACAAAGATTCGGCAGAGATTTATTGGCACAATCCAAACAGTAGCCTAGCTTGCTTTTATAAAACAAGCGCAAAGGTATGTTGTTATGCCGCTGCATGACTGACTACCTGGTTTAAGCACTATTGTATTCATGTTGTGACTTGCAAATAACAACGCTGAAACTAATTGTTTTGTTTTTACAATGCGCGTTTATGGTGTTTATCACCAGATACATAAAATCACACCGGGTAAGCTATTTTCTCTGACGATAGATTTTTCAGCTGTGATTTCAACTAAAGCACAAACCATGGTGTTGAGTTGAATTGAAGGACGTGACATTGATTTTGGCATATTGAAGCGATCAGCCTCATAACCAACCAACCGCGCCAACACTCCCCCTGTATTAGAGGACCCAGTGGATGAAAAAGCCTACCATGCCTGAGTGTCATTTTCATTACGCTGTGAAATTTTGCACAAATATTACGCTGTCCCTCAAGAATGTATTAAAGGGATGTTATACATTGTCGTTTATATATAACTCTACACATAACAATTGACATAAAGGCTTAGCTATGGCTTTGGTGTGCCACATGGTAAATTATAAGGCTACGTTATGATGAGGAAACCATTGCGTTTCATGATAGGTAATAACAAGGGTGGGGGGGTATGACATTTTAAACATGTTTAATTTCATACCTGGAAATGAAGATTTCCAAAGATGAGTGGACTGTGTTTGCTCCTTGGAACAGTACACCTGCCCATCCCAGCCATTCGACAGAGCCCAGTGCTGGTAGCCCTCCATAGGAATCAACGCGTCGTGCCTGGGTTCGGGGTGGCTGATCCCGGGAACCACTGACATATCTAGATATCCAGGAACCGCTTGGTATGAGCTAGCAAAACTGGGGTAGAAGGCGAACTCTTTCGCCCTGCTAGACAGCTCTTCGGTGGGCAAAGCGGTGCTGGTGGGGTCGCCATATTTCTCTGCAGGGTGGTACGAGCAGGGCTTCTGCTGCAAGTTCACGTTGTGCGAGTGAGATAACCTACAACCGTAATAAGGGTTTCCAAACGGATAACCATAACTCAGAGATGGACTGGAGGAGGTTTGGGGAGCAGGACACTGTCGGCCGGTGTCTGGGGAAGATATATCCGAGTACATAGAGCCCTGATGGGTCGCTATAGTGCCCGAATGTCGCCCCAACCCAGGGTGCGACATTAGGTCCCTGCAATGGGTCGCCGGGCAATTCCCGCTCAATCCCTCCATTGTTTGGCTTTTATTCGGATTATTTTCATTCGGGCTTTTTTCATAAACGTACATCAAGGTGTCCGCCCAGCGTGGATGCAGAACCAGTGAAGTTGTCATATCAGGGGTTGCGGATGCTTTTTAAAAGTCGACTACTCCAAGACGGACACCTCATTTCCAACTACATATTACGCGAGCGCATGCGCAACCATGACCCCGTGTGTCCAGTTCGTTATGGTTCTGACACGTGATATGCTAACCAGCCCGAAGAGATTGAGGCTTGTGAGTGGGGGGAGAAAAGCCCTATAAACAACTAGCAGCTCAAATTTCATGGCTTCTTTCTGGGGAATACAGGGTCCTATCATTGGCTAAAGTCACATACGCGAACATCTTTAAAGGGGAGGTTGGAAACCTTAGACGAACAAGGGGAAATTAAAACAACCTGCAAAGTTTGGCCGACACTGGAAAACATTAACCTGAAGTAGCCGCAGGTACTCTAGCGGTTAGAGTGTTGGACCGTTAACTGAAAGGTTTCTAGTTCGAATCCCCGAGCGGACAAAGTGACAAATATGTGAATGTGCCCTTGAGCAAGCCAATTAACCATTATTGCTCTGGACAAGAGCGTCTGCTCAATTACTTAAATGTAAAGAAACATTTAATTACTGAGCGTGACGAAAAATATTGTTATTATAATAAATGAATATGCAGGTCTAGGCATTTTTATATTTATACTAAAGTAAACATCTTGCATCATATTTAATTCGCTTCAATGCGTGACAGTGTGCTGATTTCACTAACAAATGCAATGTTCCATACAATAATCTCTTTTAGAGTCAGAGTGGAAAAATGTTTTGGCTGCATGACGATTAAAATGCATATTCAGACTTGCATAGTCACAGGAGTGGTTAACACACTATTTACCATGTCTAAATTTTGTTTTAATATCATATTTTTTTCGACTAATATTGGTATGGCAATGCAGACACAAATGCAAATTTCTTAGCAATACAAATAATGATACGACCGACCATTGGTAAATCATTAAGGCTGTATGTTTGTCAGCAAACTGTGTCAACTACGGCTAAGCAGTTTCAGCATTTCGAAACTGTGTTGGCATGAATTCAACTTCTTGGTCTAATAAAAAAAAACACATTCAGAGCTTTGAATTATGCTACAGGATTGCATAATTTCAAAATGTACTTGGTGAGATATAATCACGTATTCCAAATGCACTTTATTTGAGCTCTAAAGATGACTTATTCTTTCTTTTTAAAACAATAATAATCATATTTGTGAGAGAAAATATTGGGCATCACATTTGGCACCTTTTGGGTAATCTAAAGGTAACGCGTAAAAGCTAAATCTTGGGTCAGGTTTAACTAAATTAAAGCTAGATCTGTCTATATTTTGTTCTTATCGTATGCCTTCGTCTTCGAAGAAATATTGATAGCTATGCTGGAAAAACGTACGTTTTTCCAGCCTTTTGCAATCGGTAGAGTGATAGACTTCAGAAAAATTCACCTCGCAAGTGAGTTTTGTTAGTTCCACTATTTTTAATAATACCCTGTCAGCTGAAATAAAAATAAGCGGTTGGACCAGGTTTTTAAAAATGTTATTTAACTAGGCCAGTCAGTTAAGAACACATTGTTATTTACAATGATGGCCTACCCTGCCAAACCCTAACCCGGACGACGCTGGGCCAATTGTGCGCCGCCCTATGGAACTCTCAATCACGGCCGGATGTGATACAGCCCAGGATCGAACCATGGTCTGTAGTGACGCCACTGAGATGCAGTGCCTTAGAGCGCTGCGCCACACGGGAGCCTTGGTTCACATGTACGAATCTTTATTTGTGTGCATAACCATAACCATTTATTTATTACAAATATTCATAGTTTGGAATAAAGATTCCGTTTCTGATTCATTTGTCCTTCTTTCCTTTGGACTAATGCATTAATGTCTATAACTGGTAATAATAGTCTAAATTAACATGTGGAAAATCATAAAAATCATAAAATCATAGGCAATGTAAATGTTCTGATGGAAGTCACATGTTTCTAATATGTGTTTAGGACGCCAAAGGTTGTCCCGGTGTTTTGGAGGTTGACAATAGGACAGGACTACTGAATATTCAACAAATTAAACAGTTTTACTTGTGATGCTTAGGCCTATCCTAAAATAATTCAGATCACTTGAATCTCTGGTCCAATCGACTGTAAGCTGATAGCGAAACAGTTGTACCACCATTGTGCCCGAGTTGTGCACATTAGATGGATATCTAGACAGGAAAAGGAAAGCCAGGCTACAACTAGATGGCTGTAATTCGTCGTCAGAGAGACAACTAGTACTCTGTTGTCTCCTGTCCGGAGATTACAGATATGGAGGGCCGGCTCATCCAAATGGCAGCTGCACGGAAGTCCAAGGTCAAGGTAAAAAAAAAACGCAGACAAACAAGGTCGTAATCAGAGTCTAGACAGACAAGAATGAACTTCACACTCACGCTGTCGAGTATGCATGAAAACTCCTTCTGTAGTTTACAGACCCTGGCTCTGAAATACCTGCGGAGTGGCTAGTAAGTATAAAGACAAGGAAGGACTGCACTCCAATATATGGCTCGAGTAATTTCCGGTGTTTTTAAAGGGACAAGTCAACTAATAGGTATGTGGCTGTGTGGCGAAGAGGAGACAGACAGACGTGCAATAACAATGCATTAGGCTACTACAACTAACGCATGTGCTTTCTGTCATGAAACGTTGCCACTGTGAAGTGTTAATAAATGTTATCCATGTTATATGGATTTCGATGGATGGTTTATAGGCTTATACAAATGTTGCAATGTAATTTTTTTAGCGAGGTTTACCCACCACACGATTCCAAGTATACATAGTGTTCTCTTGTTAACGGGGAGTTGCCAAGCCGGCATTTAAAAAAAAGAAAACCTTTAACTTGTAACCAAATATTGAGCATTTTCCCCTAGAGATACATATTTACCTGATAAAGATATCACGCCAATAATTTCTACAGCATGAAAAATGACTATGGTTATGATTCATTTAGAGTCCTTTTTCAATCGTGTTCCTCTGGTTGAGAGTGGAAGTGCCATAGATAATGAATGGATCTGTAAGTTTGGGTGTTATACAGGTATGTCAAATAACTCCAACGTTCTGTATCGGGCGGTAAGCTTCTTGAAAAGCGTGCAGGCCCGGCCTATGACAATACAGTTATAGTCCTATGCGTCCTTATACGTGTGAAGACAACAACATGTATATTGGGTAGATGGGTTACATTACATTTCCCTGCGCAATAAAAGGTCTACTCAACGATAGAGTTAGAATTGCATTACTTTGGGTTATAAGACCATTATTCGTTCAGGATATCCTTTATCTGCAGTAAACTAGCACCCAACAATGACACAATACAAGTTGCAGTGCTTCGAAAGTCCAAATATTTCCTTCTATACCATAACCTAATTCTAACGAAGCCATATGATCATGGAGAAGTAGATCTTCCTGTCATCTCTTAGTATTCTGATAACTGAGATTTAAAACATTCTAGTGAAGCTACCCTCATGCGAGCGATGGAGCATCCTCTAAATAATTATAATACATGCTAATGATTAAACATCTCAATGAGAGTTAAAATGTTACATCTCCATGAGCCAAATCATGTCCAATATAATATTTCCTGTTATATTTCCTTATTTACCCACATAGCAAACCTATAAACAGTGTTGGGGAAGCTACTCTGAAAATATAGTTTTACCAAGCTACTTCACACTGGAAGAAGTTTTAAGCTACACTAAAGCTACTCTTAAGAAACACATAGTTGAATTAGCTAAAGTTACTTTGAAAAAGTAGTTCGCTACATGCAAACTACTTCGTGATAAATTAGTATATCTAAGTCTGAAATGTCATAGACTACAAATTGCAAGAACAGATCACTTTGGGGTGAGATCTTAACAGAATGTGTAATTTGGCCTATTAAACAAGAACAAAACAATATGTTTCAAGTGAGAATCAGGCCGGTGAGCTTCCGAAAAAGAAAGGAAATTCTTGACTACTCCCATATTTTATTTTTGCAAAGAAAGTAGTGTGTAGTTTCAGTAATGAACTACTGGAAACACTACCATCATTTGAATATAGTTCAGCTACCACCAAACTACTGCAAAATGTAGTTCAATTACTAGTGACTACTACATGTAGTTCATTACTCCCCAACACCGCTTATAAAAGAAGAAACAACTGATCCAGAAGTCTAGTATGCTGCAACATGCATGCAGGAGTAGAGGTCAGGATAGGGGTCGAATATCATCAATTCCATTCCAGCAACCTTATGCCAAAATGAAACAATGGAAATTACAGTTCAATTCATGAACTGATTCATTTCCTAAATTGACCGGACATAGATCGGATGGGACTGACCCCAACCTCGTTGTTATATTCTTACCTCACAAGCATAGGCCCGGGCAGCGTTTCCCAAACTCGGTCCTGGAGACCCCAATGTGTGCACATTTGGATGTTTGCACGTCACAGCTGATTCAAATAGTCAACTAATCATCAGGCTTTGATTAATTGAATCAGCTGTGTGGTGCTAGGGAAAAGAACAAAACGTGCACCCCTTGGGGTCCCCAGGAGCGATTTGGGAAACGCTGCCTAGCTGTACACCATCAACTAAAATCAACCACTTGCCGACAGTTACGCATGTACTTTTCAAGCACCAATTGAATAATTTCACTATAGTGTGATATAGCTTAGCCTAGCGTAGTGTTGTGAACAAGCGTTGAACAGCAGCTGCTAAATGCACATGTCAGGAATTGAGTTCTGTCCAGATTTAACACACACGTCCGTAAAATCGTGCTAGCTCTGTCTCGCCGGGCAGCAGGGCTGGAAGAATCATTTGGGAAGTAAACTTTGGGTTGGGGCCCGCATCACCACCACACCCGCTAGGCAGGTCCCCATGGTGATAGTGGACAGACCGCGTAGGAACCTACATACCTGTGGTGGGGCTACCATGTGTGCTCCCCTGCCTGCTCACCACATAAAGCATGCGATTTAGTACCAGTCATTTGTTTACATAAGGATTTCCTCTATAGCTCAGTGAATTATTAATTCTTTTCTATGCGGATTCTTTAACAATGTGTCGGTTTTTCCAATGCAATAGATTAGAACAGAATATAATAGAATAGAACAGAATAGAACAAGCCAGATAATGTAGGATCTTAATTTGATCACCTTGTTGCAGGAAAACCTTCATGCAACGCAGGACGTTTTCATTTAAACTTGTAGTGTATTTGAGGTTTAAAAAGGATTCTGAAGTTTGACATTTCAAACTTGATTTTCCCTTACGAAAATGTATCAACCCCTACAATTTTTTTAAATTAATTGTAATCCTCATAATATTTAACATTTTCTGTTGTTGCAGGATTATTTTCCTGCTGTAACAAACTGTCTCAAATACTTCTACATCTGTACCAAATCGGCAACATCGCAATGTCTAAAACTGTGGTGCAATCTCACTGGTGGTATAGTGAGAATGACGCAGTATCTTGGCGGATCACGTAGAAGTCTCTGAAGTAGCCTCTGGTGTGCAATACGGGATGGATGGATGGATGGATGGATGGAGTGATGGAGTGATGGAGTGAGTGAGTGAGTGAGTGAGTGAGTGAGTGAGTGAGTGATGGATGGATGGATGGAGTGATTGACTGCAGGTAAAGCTCTATGTCGAAACTACTACAGTTATTTACGACTAGCTAACTGCCTTGTCAACTTCAGGCTATGCTTGAAAATCAAACATATAATTATCAAAATGACCACAGAAATATGTTAGTCGTTTAAGTCATCAAAGCGTAGTGAATAGGCAAGTTTTTTAGTTGTTTAATCGAATAAGCAAACGACAAAGATCAATCTCGAGATGGAGTTTCGTGCACTTAATTTAACCTAAATATGCGCTCACATTTGGAAACATGGTTTGAAACATATCCTGCACGATCATGATATTTGTAAAGTAATGAACTGTAAAATATATTTATAGGCATGAAAAACTCATATCAATCAAAATACCCATGCGTAAAACCATGCGTAAAACCATGCGTAAAAGTGAATTGGAATTATCACAGATAACTTCTCAAAGCAACCCACAAATAAAATAAATTAGATATTTTGTTCGAGTTTTTTTATTGAGAGGAACATGGAAATATATATTAATCGAATTAAAGTATGGAATGAGACGTCAGATTAAAAAGTAATTTTATATGTGTGTATTACTAATGCCAAAGCAGTGTTCTGTAGGAACTATGTGTGTGCGTCTAGGATACGTAGATTAAAACACGTTTCAATCGACATTAAGTCACATTTCTTATTTTACACCAAATATTGTTTTTTGTTAAATTAATCACTTTTCCATACATACAGATACATACATATGCATAGCAAAGCATAGTATATAATATCATAGCGCGTGCTTACACACACACACACACACACACACACACACACACACACACACACACACACACACACACACACACACACACACACACACACACACACACACACACACACACACACACACACACACACACACACACACACACACCTCGAGTGTTCAAGGATTCTGGGATTCTAGGTTTGGAAAGTTAGTCATGTTGGCTCAGGTTTCTTCCTGTGCACATGCAGTTTCGACCATCTTCTTTCAGACTGTATTCAGTAGTGCCTCGTGTATGACAGGCCTGTGTCTGGTGCGCTCAGGCAAGCCTACGACTAATATCTGTGTAAATACAGTATGCTTTTTCTGTTACGTTAGCATGTATGACTACAGTAGCCTGAACAAGTTGATCTCTCAGAATAACCATATACATTTTTGAATAAAATAATGCAGACTATTTGATTTTTCCCTTGACAATATAAGCTAATAACAGTTAAATATGAATGTTATTTTGAGCCAAGTCCACGAAATCATTTGATGACGGATTTGATTCAAACAGTTCTTAAATATATTTTAGACATTGACTTTTTGTAATTTTGACTTTATTTTGTCATCCACAAGGGAAAAAACATTTACACTCAGCGATGTAAAATGACGCAACATGTGCAGCATTTATAAATCGTTGAAGATAGTTTCCTGTATTTCCTACCCTATTGCTGATAAAGTGCACCTAAAGGCATGTATCAGCTCAAGATAACAGTGATTCAAATATCACAATATCTGACAGCCAACTACAATCCTTGGTTGAGCTTCTTTATGTGCAGGTAAATCAAAATTCTTCTTAAATGAATAGAAAATGTGACTGTTTAAGTGCTTGTGTGCCTGCTAACCGCAAACAGTTCATAACCAAATCCGCGCGAGGGCCACACCTAGGCATGCACGAGCAAACCTAGGGGGAGGGGAGACTGCCTGACAGAGGAGGGTGGATTTCCTCACGTGCGTCTTATGATGAGATACTGAACTATCAATATCGGTTAATGTCGCATTGCGGATATGTTCCATCATTTACGATTTCCTATTCGAGATTAGGCAATTGAAATACATTTGCATATACATGCGCGATGCAGAGTAGGTCTGAACCACAAATAGCATACTATGTTTGTTTTATTGTGAGGGGGATTTTGTCTTGTTATACCAAGTTGGTAAGCAGTCAAGCAACGTTTTTCAGGGTCTATGCGAAACAATTATAGATATAGATATACTGTATTTATTTGGACAGTGAAGATAAAAGGTTTTATTTGGGTCTACACTCTATACAACATTTTGGATGTGAGGTCAAAGGGATCTTAATCTCAAATCCAAAATGCTGTATTATAGACTAGAGCCAAATGAAACGTTTCTGCTTCACTAGCCAAATACATAGTTTGGGGAGTGTAGATGTAGCCTATATATACTTGGCATATAGCTAAGGGCCATTGCACTGTATAAAGCCTCGGTGTTTGCGTTGCTGTTTTGAGTTGCAGTAGTGCCAAAGAGCAAAAGCGCTTCTTTCTTGGATCTAAGGAATATGAAATAACAAAGGTGCTCCTTAAACCCAGTACATTCACACTGACTAATACCGCAGACAGCGACTTGTTATTTGACCATACTATTTTGATTCTGAATGTGTTTCAAATGTAACCATTTCAAGCAGTTTTCCCTTTCATTAGGCCATATGGTTTTGGGGGAAACAACAAGAGGTCAGTTCTGTAAAAAACTTGCGTAAACAATGTAGCTTCACATATGAAATTCAGAATGTAGGCTATGTAATATCACAGTGGGATACAGACATCATAAGAACAGTTTGAATTTGACAAACAACATGAATTCCCTCGCTGCGGTGGATACTAATCATCAAATGGATTCCCATGCATCTAATAAAAAGACGTTAAAGTATATTTTCATATCCAAATATGGCATGCAGGCGTACAGTAGGATAGATTGTCTTCATTTAGCCTGCACAGGACCTACATGTAGGCATATTGTCTCTTGGCTCATTTCCATTTAGCTTATGCAGAGCATCTTACAATCTGTGCATTCAACTAAGGTAACACAACCAAGAGGCTGAACCTCCCTTTAAAAAAGCAGCAATCAGCGGAATCAACGCTAGTAAGAAAAGTATAGGGAATATAGGTATAGAGTATAAGTATATAGAGTATAGAGAAGCAATGTGTCCAATTATTTGAATCACTTGAACGCAGAAAAAAAAACTCCAGATGCAGATGCAGACACATCTCGTCGGAAGTCCAAGTTCAAGGTAGAGCTCAGACAGCCGCTGTCCAGACAGTACAACAAAAGACCAGCACGGTTATTGACACACTGCCGGCCTATTGGTAGTTTCTTCTCAAATAAATAAGCTTGATTTTTTGTTAAGGTCTCTATAACCTTTGACTTCAGTGAACAAACATCATAGGCTATTGATAAGGAAATATTATTATTGTATCTTGTTTACAAATTATATATTACATACCATATAAACATGATTTATTTTAACACAGTATAATAAGTTACAATATAATATCAGATTATGTTATAATACAATACATATAAACATGAATATGTTAACATTTACAGTAGCCTATACGGAATCTGTAGGTCTATGCTACTAACGTTCCTACAACACTAACATCCCGAAATGTTTAACATTTAATATGAATAAATTGTGCACGTGCAGCAATGTCCTCTTCCATAATTTAATGAGTTAATCATTGGTTATTGGGTGTGGAAGGACGGATGCCCTATAGGCTACTGATGAAGGCCTATCTTTTATGCATCAAACTGCATGGGGTAAAATAAAAGTCAGGATTATTCTGTCAGTGGGACATGTACACTAATAATGTATGCCACACCACAAACAGGCAGCTAATACAAACGATGCCTCTATTTACGCTTTCCATCGCTAATGAGAACAATGTTGATAAAATATAATGACAATTTATTTTGTATGTTACAATTGCAAAGTACTACACTTGCATTAAATTGACAATACCAACCTCAGAATATGAACGTGTTATACTCACTCAGACATAGTATTTCTTCAGATCCACGTGGGGCTCTCTGCTTGTCTTGGATGTAAGAACTGTACCGTGCAACGCATTTTAAATTCAAAAGCAACGTCCAATCAAGACAACATGTAATGTAAAACCTGCTCTGTGAAACCTGTTCTGTGTAGTTTCCCTATTTTCAACAGGTGTTTCATTCACAAGGGGTGACATCATGGTGCATTGAGTGTTAGCCTGCCCTATACAGTACATTCCCAATACAATGCACGGACGTATTTAGCTGCAATTCAAAGTTCCTTCCCCACAGAAATACCGTGTGAAATATAATTTTAAAAGTTTGATGATACTAACCGAAAAACAACCACGAATAAATGTGTATTAAATGTGACATGCTACAATTGAATTATACAAATGAAGTTCCAAGCTGAAGTTTAGAACTATTGTGTATTACAAAGAATAATGAAAACACATCGGTCGTTTTTGTTTCGACCCACCAGAAATGCATACAAATACCCCAATAATGTGACATATTCTCATGCATGTGGCCTACGACACAAATCATAATTGAAAGTGAATTTAGAATTTGAAGACTTAGAATGAAGATAAAAGCAGCCTCGTTTTGAAACCTCAAGACATCCCCAAATGCATGTATGTGTCGGCATGAGTACAGATGTAGGATCTTAATTTGAGACGGTTTGCTACAGTAGGAAAATAATGCTGCAGCAACAGGAAATGTGAATTATTATGTGGATTATAATTAATTGTAATTTTTGTGTGGGTTGTTACCTTTTACGTTAGGGCAAATCAAGTCTGAAATGTTAAAGTGGAAATTACAAACTTTACAAGCCTATTTAAACCTTCAATACACTGCAAGTTTGCATTTCCTGCTGTGCATGAACATTCTCATAAAAAAAGAGTGATCAAATTAAGATCCTACATCTGTAGGCTACTTCCAAGTAGGTAGATGACACGGTATTGATAACAGCTGAGTATAAAATGTATTTACTATACTCTGTATTCTTATGTTTGAGTGCTCTCCCACATTCAGTCAATTAATTATCGTTTTTTCTCTCGTTTTTTCTCTATCTTTCTTCAGTTTAGCTACAATGCAGTTCCCCAAGACTTAACGCAAACAATACATTTTAAAAGGCAGCCTGGAATTATGGTGCGATGCATACCTCATCTCCTCGAGAGGTATACCTTAGATGTGGCCAACGTAGATGCCCTACATCCATCTAAAGACATGTGAAACAGGCTGACAAAGAAAACATTCAGAATTGCGTTCAAATGTCATGGGATCTCAGGAATACTCACATCATCCAGAAGAAACCAGAGGGACACGTCTGAGAGGACAAGATTTAGCCTACACGCATCCAGTCATGAATGAATTTGATCGAGGATCTGATTGTGATTGATAAAATAAAAAAGAATGTCAAATCATTAACAAAAAGCTTTAAAAAAATGCTCAAATACATAAAGCATTGTTGAACATAGCATTTATATATGTTCAATGTCACAACTTTTGGAAAGATGTTACATCTTGTGATCTCTTCAATCTCGTTTGCGTGAATAACCTGCAATAGGCATATGCATTCGTGCGTTTAAGTCAATAGGCTCTATATTTCAGTTGCATACTGATCAAGCACACTTAAAAATAAAACATTTATCACAATTACTGAAATATTAATAAGAGTTGCAAGACGTTCATTCAGTAATTTCAGTTCGAGCATGAGATATGAGAAAACGGACTGCTTCCTTCATTAAAAAACAGCCTATTCAGATTTCTATTTAAATGCGTCTCCTCTATTCTCTATTTTCAAGACTTAATATGTAAATATCCTCGCACTTATTCAAATGTCACTTTATGGCCTCTGTCTGTGTCACAGGTCAAGGTCAAGGACGACCATTCTAAGAAGTAGCCTATTCATGCATTCAAAGTCGTCTCAGACATCTCAAAAAGGTCCACAAATTCGTATCGATCAAGTTTGAGATTCGAGAGCACAGCTGGAATTGGCTCACTAATGTCCTCTCTATAACCTATTGTTTCATAAGTGCTGCATACTATCGGAACATGTTTTCAATAACCTAACAAATTAAATGCGAAATAATCAACAACCAAAAAAGACGGGGGTTGCCCATTAAGCAGGTATAGACCTATTTCAGTCGAGCAAATAGCCCAAACAATTTCGTCTTTTAACTCACACTTTAATCCAACGAAAAGTGTCTGGTTGACAATGCCATGCGTCTCATATGGATCGAGTTGAGGAATTGGTATTTGGCTTATACGTTTTATTTTCAAAATGTCTCATATAGGGATTATAGGGATTTAAAACGACCATTTCCCCTCAAATGAGAAATAAGACCGAAAAGGACGGATATTTTTTCATATTTTCATGACACAATGTTTTAGAAAACGCAGATGGCCATTGACTTCATTCAACCTCCCTGATGCTTCTCTGATGCACATATGGTACACGGGAATGGCAGCCCACAGGTGGCCTGTATGTCAATATGTCAACAGATATTAGAAGGTAACGCTTACGGATAAGGTACTCAACTTTCTCAGGCTGCAATCTACACAAAAACGCAAACCATGCACTTTCGATTTACTTTCTTTCAATCGATATTTCATAAAATACCATATTGCCTATTTAAGTTCATATAATGACTAGACAAAAAGATCTGAGTTCAAGTTCAAAGTCTGTCTCCCCAGACAGAGTCGGGATGCGCTCAGTAAAATACATCTTCACTCACCCTTGTCGTAAAATAAACGGTAGCACACAGGGCGGGGTCCAGAGACCCGACCCAAAATAAAATAATAAATATAGGATCTAACCTATTGTATTATGTCAGTCCAATAAAAATATTAAAATCACAGATATTCGTTTGACAACTCTGAACAAATTGAGGAGCGCGACTATACCGTCTGGATCAAATAAGTATCCATGACATGTCCATGTCCCTCTAAAATGTACACATCTGTGCGTAATGGGACGTACTGCACTGTCAATACTGTAGCGCACTATACGTCAAGGAGGGGAACGTTGATAATATTTGAAATGTGATGGTCAACCATAGCCAGACCATACCATCCAGCCTGCTGGATCTGTTTTCGTGCTATATCCCTCTTGATCCAAACAACAACTGGCAGCTTTGTTTGGACTCTCCATTTGGATTAGTGTATTCCTGAGTGTCTGTGTGTGTGTGTGTGTGTGTGTGTGTGTGTGTGTGTGTGTGTGTGTGTGTGTGTGTGTGTGTGTGTGTGTGTGTGTGTGTGTGTGTGTGTGTGTGTGTGTGTGTGTGTGTGTGTGTGTGTGTGAGTGTGAATGTGTGGTAGGCTATATCATTGTTTTGTCTGGCTGCTTAACAATTCCATGAGCTCAGTTTAAAATAAAAAATAACTATTTTTAAAATCGTATTACAGTAGGTTAAGCTCCATGAAAGGCAATAACATATCCCAACTAAGATAAGATACACTAAACGATACCTGTAAAAGAGAAACTGCATCTACATAATCGGTTAAGTTTTTAATATTTCGACATTTAATTTCTGATTAAATTCCCTTAAATGTAATTTAATTTATTGAATAAACGTTATATTAATGATTATTACCACAACTCATCGTTTGTGCCGATATTCAAATATACATTGCATTATTACGTTGTGCTTTCAATTTCCATCACAATTACCGGCTAAAATTAGATAACAATATATTGATAATAAGTTGATAAAAAATGTTACTCTAAATTGATGTGGAGAGGTATATTCAAGTCTGATTCACACCGGTTTGAAGGCATCACTTGTTGGTGTTGAGTGACATACCCCCCTCTATCATCTAACATGCAGCTCAAGAGGACACAAACAATTTCAATATTCATAAAAATATAAACGTTAAAATAAAGTAGCATAACACTACCCACAGTATATTCCAAATCAAGTTCTTGGAGTAATCAGATAACGTCAAAACATCACGAATCCCAAATAAACTTTTTAACTGTGGGTATCGTTTGTTTCCCAAGTCTTCCAATGTGTTTTATTGATTTAATTGGTATGTTTAAAGACCTATCCATGTTTGGATAAAAGTTGTTTTGTTCAGGGAACCATTCTATAAAATACATGAAATTGCAGCATTTTCATTAACATATTCCGTAGAGTAATGGGGTGATGAAATAGCACATTTTGTAACATTTCATCCTGCGTGGGATTTTATAGAAAGACCAACAAAACTCTTCACTTCGGACTCTAAATGCTATGATAGAACATAGAACGAATATAATCGGTGCTGCTTGGAACCTTAATTAATTAATTTAATTGGATAATTAACGGTTGAACGAGTTATAAAATAATCTGCATCAGTAAGATATTAAATGCATGAGAGGGTTTTACATGTCTGTAGATGGAAACGATTCAGATCATCTTTAAGAAACAATATAGGATTAGTTACTATGAAACTATCATTCTCAGTAACCACGTTTCTATCCACATCTGTTGTGCAAGTAAAGTCATATCATATGATACATTTAAAAAACACGGCAGCTGTAATGGAAACAGGAAGTTTCGGTACAATGTGCCAACAGATAATTTGTGCCAACAGATCATTTGTTCGTTTGACATGGTGGGATCTTCTTGTGTCGGTGAAATTAATTATGCGATAAATGGAGGTGGAAACGCATTTATGTGCAAATATTGATATAATAACCTTCATCATATGGAAGTAAAGGAGCTTGATGCTCCTTTCCAATAAATACCGAGGGTCTTATTCTGATGACATGCTGATAGATGCTTGACTGACCTTTGACCCCCAAAAACATTCTTGCTCTTATCCATAATAATCTCATCATGTATATTAGCCTATCTGCACAGCCTACAGGCACTGTATCTGCTAGCTGTTGGCCAGAGCTCAGATGCCAAGACCAGAGAAGGCACATTTGCTATTTCATGCAACAAGTTTTTGTGACAAAACTATCTGTTCAGTTGAAAATGCAATGGAAACACATTGAACTTTAGATTTTTATTCACACAAGAAAACTGAAACGAAAAAGTAAATGTTGTGTGCATTACGTCATTACACACTGATTTTTATCCACAACAAGTCCGTTTTCTGGAAACACCTCACCTGTACGAAAATGCACATATTTTTTAATGCAGATTTTTGAATATTTGCATAAAAATCTGTTACCAATTGGATGGAAACCTAGCTAATCACAATTATGTTTTGACAATGATTGTGTGAGATGCACATTGCAGAATCTTACTACTAACATTAGAAGCAATGTCAACCAAATTGATCCATTGAGACCATAGTGGTCTGGTCAAATTTATTTTATTTTAAATTTAATTTTACCTTTATTTAACTAGGCAAGTCAGTTAAGAACAAATTCTTATTTTCAATGACGGCCTAGGAACAGTGGGTTAACTGTTCTGGTTAACAGTGTGTTAACCAAATCAAATTTATAGGTCATGTACACAGTTTTTCAGATGATATCACAGGTGCAGTGAAATGCTTATATTTCTAGCTCCAACAGCCCAGCAATATCTCAAAATAAATCAAAAAGTAAGAAAAATCACAAAAAACTGACATATCGGAATGATCAATATCAGAACGAGCAATGTCAGAGTCCGGAATATGCACTGAGTGGTGTCAGGTGTCCTGCTCTTTCCATGAGACAGACTGACCAGGTGAATCCAGGTGAAGCTATAGTCACTTATTGATGTCACTTCAATCAGTGTAGAGGAAGGGGAGGAGACAAGTTAAAGAAGGATTTTTAAGCCTTGAGACAATTGAGATATGGATTGTGTATGTGCCCATTCAGAGGGTGAATGGGCAAGATAAAAGATAAGTGCCTTTAAACGAAGGTATGGTAGTAGATGCCAGGTGCACCATTTGTGCAACACTGTGTGTATCAAGAATGGTCCACCACCTAACTGACATCCAGCCAATTTGACACAACTGTGGGAAGCATTGGAGTCAACACGGGCCAGCACCCACACCTTGTAGAGTCAATACCCAGACGAATTGAGGCTGTTCTCAGGGCAAAACAGGGTGCAACTCAATATTAGGAAGGTGTTCTTAATGTTTTGTACACTCAGTGAAATATATGTATGTGAATGGTGTGTTTAGACAGTATGAACAGTATATGAATAGAAAAGGTGTGTACAGCAGTAGTTATATAGGATGAGCATTGACTAGAATACAGTATATATATATAAAACAGTATGTAAACATTATACCTATACTGTCTTTGCCTTCTAGATGATAGTAGGGTGAACAGGCTGTGGCTCAGGTGGCTGAGGTCCTTGATGATCTTCTTGGCCTTCCTGTGACACCGGATGCTGTAGATGTCCTGGACGGCAGGCATTGTGCCTCCGATGATGCTTTGGGCTGACCACCCTCTGGAGAGACCTGTGGTTGTGGGCGATGCAGTTGCTGTACCAGGCGGTGATACAGCCCAACAGAATGCTCTCAATGGTGCAACTGTAGACATTTGTGAGGGTCTGAAGGGCCAAGACAAATTTCTTCATTCCTTCTCCACCACACTGTCAGTGTGAAGGGACCATTTCAGGTCCTCAGTGATGTGCACGCAAAGGAACTTGAAACCTTTCACCCTCTCAACTGTGATATGGTTGGGGCCATTTTCCCCATCGATATGGTTGGGGCGTGCTTTTGTAACAGGGTTGGTTATGTTTCCACTTGCCTCTAAAGAAATGTGTATTTGATGTTCAAGCATTCTTATTGGTTAGTTCAACTCTGATGACAATAAGGGGTGTTGTGATTGGCCCCGCTTGCAGATAGGGGGAGATCGCGAACGTCAGGTCTTCCCAGTATGAAAATGTGATGCAAGGGGTAGGTCACGTTCTGAATACTGTTTTCTATTTTCTATTTTACAATGTGTACAAGTTTGCTGTACGTTACTGATTTTATACATGTGTGGGTATATGGTACCTGTTAGGGATTGAGGGGCTTTCTGGGATGTGCTTTGGCATATGATTGCTGTAAATAATTGTGTTAGCTAGCATACACCGATGTCATGGTCACATAAGCCACGGCTAACACAGTTGTCTTCATGCTACAGATTTTGCCATCGACAGCCATCAACACTGTTAAGCCCTGCACAACTAACGTGCTGTTTCCCATTTAACAACAGGTATTTACACATGTTATATTTTGTATTGTATTTTTGTATTTTGTTGGCCCAGTATGAAAATGTGATGCAAGGGATTTTGCCATCGACAGCCATCAACACTGTTAAGCCCTGCACAACTAACGTGCTGTTTCCCATTTAACAACAGCAGAAATAAATGATGCTCAACTGGGACTACTGGCCGAAGTTATTTCTTTTGTGAAAACACAACGCATGGAGAGTACATTATACATCTGTTACACTTTCTCTGCTGTCTCCTTTAGTCCACGATCAGCTCCTTTATTTTGTTGACGTTGAGGGAGAGGTTATTTTCCTGGCACCACTCCGTCAGGGCTCTAACCTCCTCCCTGTAGGCTGTCTCGTCATTATTGATAATCAGGCTAGCACTGTTGTGTCATATTTCTTACAGGTTACTAATCCAGCTCGGGGTAGGGTGCTTTCTAAGCAGCGTCTTTCTCATCGGATTATGGAGGCTATCTCCCAGGCAAAGGACAAGGGTTGCCTAGCGCTGTGCGTGCTCACTCCATTAGGGGTGTGGTGGCTTCTTGGGCAGTGTTCAAGGGCATGAAGATTGGTGATATCTGTGCTGCAGCGAGTTGGGCTTCCCTACATACCTTTGTGAGGTTTTATCGCTTGGATGTGAGTGCTCCCAGTGTGGCTCATAGTGTTCTTATGGCTGGGTCTGGAAGTGGGTGTTAAGCAGTGTGCAGGTTGCGAATTTATCCGGGTTACCACAGTTCCCTGTGAGTTTGAGCCTTGGGCTGCCTTGGTTCATTGACTCTGGTTGATGCTATGCAGCATGCGTGTGTGCTTTACCAAGTCATGACAGGTTGTTTTGGACTTGTGATTCCTTGTACAAGTCCTGGCATTTCAGGCTCATTCAGGCTTGTTCTTGGAACCTTGCGGTCTATGGACTTGCAGTGTGTCAATGTGCAGAGCCAAGTTGCAGCAGGTTCTGGTTCCCTGTATGGGTTTCTGACTGTTCAGGCCTCATGAGGCTCTGACAGTTCAAGCTTCTCTGGTAAGTATTAGGGAAAAAGGTGGCTTCTGTAACCCCTTTTTGGAGTCGGTGGAACCTGTGTGCTTGGGCTACCGTGGGCTCCTAGCTGACTTGGGGCGTGATCGTATGTCCCCATAGTATGTTACACCGAGTGACCGACTGAAAAGGAACGTACAGTTGTGAATATAACTACTATTCCCTGAAGGAGGGATTGAGGTATGACATATTTTGGCCCCTCTCCATCAGAGGGTTTGGGCTCACTGAAGAGCGGTACTGAACTGAGGAAATTAATGCGAGCCTTGGTGTTATAACCAGGATGGCAGGACTTACGAGGGCGAGTTCGGCATCCATTAGCATCCATATACAGGTGAATATAATTGGTCGTTGACTCCCCATAGTATGTCATACCTCATTCCCTCCTTCAGGGAACAGTAGTTATTATTCATAATTGTACATTTTGCCAACACCAGGTTTATTAAAGTTTGGGATGTGTATAGCATATCATTAAATAGCCAACCAACTCACCATTTAGGAGATGGTGGTGTGATGTGGTCATGGTCAGTCTCAGAAGGCTCCTTATAGGTCTAACTACATGTCTGCCCAACACCAGACACCTGAGACATCCTTATAGGTCTAACTACATGTTCGCCCAACACCAGACCCCCAAGACTTCCTTATAGGTCTAACTACATGTTCGTCCAACACCAGACCCCCGAGACTTCCTTATAGGTCTAACTACATGTTCATCCAACACCAGACCCCCAAGACTTCCTTATAGGTCTAACTACATGTTCGCCCAACACCAGACCCCTGAGACTTCCTTATAGGTCTAACTACATGTTCGTCCAACACCAGACCCCTGAGACTTCCTTATAGGTCTAACTACATGTTCGCCCAACACCAGACCCCTGAGACATCCTTATAGGTCTAACTACATGTTTGTCCAACACCAGACCCTTGAGACATCCTTATAGGTCTAACTACATGTTCGCCCAACACCAGACCCCTGAGACTTCCTTATAGGTCTAACTACATGTTCGTCCAACACCAGACCCCCGAGACATCCTTATAGGTCTAACTACATGTTCGCCCAACACCAGACCCCCGAGACATCCTTATAGGTCTAACTACATGTTCGCCCAACACCAGACCCTTGAGACATCCTTATAGGTCTAACTACATGTTCGCCCAACACCAGACCCCTGAGACATCCTTATAGGTCTAACTACATGTTCGCCCAACACCAGACCCCTGAGACTTCCTTATAGGTCTAACTACATGTTCGCCCAACACCAGACCCCTGAGACTTCCTTATAGGTCTAACTACATGTTCGCCCAACACCAGACCCCGAGACATCCTTATAGGTCTAACTACATGTTCGCCCAACACCAGACCCCTGAGACTTCCTTATAGGTCTAACTACATGTTCGCCCAACACCAGACCCCGAGACATCCTTATAGGTCTAACTACATGTTCGCCCAACACCAGACCCCGAGACATCCTTATAGGTCTAACTACATGTTCGCCCAACACCAGACCCCTGAGACTTCCTTATAGGTCTAACTACATGTTCGCCCAACACCAGACCCCGAGACATCCTTATAGGTCTAACTACATGTTCGCCCAACACCAGACCCCTGAGACATCCTTATAGGTCTAACTACATGTTCGTCCAACACCAGACCCCGAGACATCCTTATAGGTCTAACTACATGTTCGCCCAACACCAGACCCCTGAGACATCCTTATAGGTCTAACTACATGTTCGTCCAACACCAGACCCCCGAGACATCCTTATAGGTCTAACTACATGTTCGCCCAACACCAGACCCCGAGACATCCTTATAGGTCTAACTACATGTTCGCCCAACACCAGACCCCTGAGACATCCTTATAGGTCTAACTACATGTTCGCCCAACACCAGACCCCTGAGACATCCTTATAGGTCTAACTACATGTTCGTCCAACACCAGACCCCCGAGACTTCCTTATAGGTCTAGCTACATGTTCGTCCAACACCAGACTCCCGAGACATCCTTATAGGTCTAACTACATGGTCGCCCAACACCAGACCCTTGAGACGTCCTTATAGGTCTAACTACATGTTCGCCCAACACCAGACTCCCGAGACATCCTTATAGGTCTAACTACATGTTCGCCCAACACCAGACCCCTGAGACATCCTTATAGGTCTAACTATACCACAGGAGGTTGGTGGCACCTTTATTGGGGAGGACTGGCTCGTGGTATTGGCTAAAGCGGAATACGTGGAATGGTATCAAATACATCAAACACATGGTTTCTTTGTGTTTGATGCCATTCCAATCCCTCCATTACAGCCATTATTATAAGCCACCCTCCCCTCAGCCGCCTCCATTGAATTACATGTCTGTCCAACACCATGGTCCACACCAGCATTTCCCAAACTTGGTCCTCGGGACCCCAAGGGGTGCACGTTTTGGTTTTTAGCCTAGCACTACACAGCTGTTTCAAATAATCAAAGCTTGATGATTAGTTGATTATTTGAATCAGTTGGAATTGTTTGTTTTTCAGTGGAGGCTGCTGAGTGAGGACGGCTCATAATAATGTCTGGAACGGAGCAAATGGAATGGCATCAAACACATGGAAACCATGTGTTTAATGTGTTTGATACCATTCCACCTATTCCGCTCCAGCCATTACCACAAGGTGCCACTGACCTCCTGTGGTGTTTTTGCATGCACATTTATTGATGAATTAATCTTATGCTACTCAAATATGAATATCATAAATGTTTCTAAACTAATGCAATCTGTTACTTGTACTTATTGCACCCACTACTGAAATGGTTGTTCCAGTTAAAATGGTTTAGGTAGTCTCATATCTTAGTCTTCAATTAGGATTTCACTTGGTGAAGGCCACAGGACTGAAAGTGGATGAATGCAACAACCATGTCTCTGTCACTAACAAATACAGCCATTGGTGGTAACTCTACAATTCACTCAAAAGACAAGTCACTCTTGGATACATGCAAATAAGGCTTTACACTAAGCAGTGTCAAATGTAACACTCTCAGTGTTGATTTAACACTGGATAATGTGTTGTCATATCAAATCAAATTGTATAGGTAAGTAAAAAATAAGAAATAAAAGTAACAAATAATTAAAGAGCAGCAGTAAAATAGCAATAGCGAGGCTATATACAGGGGGTGCCGGTACAGAGTTAATGTGCAGGGGCACCGGTTAGTCGAGGTAATTGAGGTAATATGTACATGTAGGTAGAGATAAAGTGACTATGCACAGATAATAAACAGAGAATAGCGACAGCGTAGAATAGGGGGGGGCAATGCAAATAGTATGGGTATCCAGTTGATTAGATGTTCAGGAGTCTTATGGCTTGGGGGTAGAAGCTGTTGAGCTGTCTTTTGGACCAAGACTTGGCGCTCCGGTACCACTTGCCGTGCAGTAGCAGAGAAAACAGTCTATGACTAGGGTGGCTGGAGTCTTTGACAATTTTTTGGGCCTTCCTCTGACACCGCCTGGTATAGAGGTCCTGGATGGCAGGAAGCTTTGCCCCAGTGATGAATTGGGCCGTATACACTACCCTCTGTAGTGCCTTGCGGTCGGAGGCCAAGAAGTTGCCATACAAGGCAGTGATGCAACCAGTCAGGATGCTCTCGATAGTGCAGCTGTAGAACTGTTTGAGGATCTGAGGACCAATGCCAAATCTTTTCAGTCTCCTGAGGAGGAATAGGTTTTGTCGTACCCTCTTCACAACTGTCTTGGTGTGCTTGGACCATGTTAGTTTGTTGGTGATGTGGACACCAAGGAACTTGAAGCTCTCAACCTGCTCCACTGCAGCCTCGTCAATGACAATGGGGGCGTGCTCGGTCCTCCTTTTCCTGTAGTCCACAATCATCTCCTTTGTCTTGATCACGTTGAGGGATAGGTTGTTGTCCTGGCACCACACGGCCAGGTTTCTGACCTCCTCCCTATAGGCTGTCTCATCGTTGTCTGTGATCAGGCCTACCAATGTTGTGTCATCAGCAAACTTAATGAT
Organism: Salvelinus alpinus; assembly: GCF_045679555.1. Classification (NCBI taxonomy): domain Eukaryota; kingdom Metazoa; phylum Chordata; class Actinopteri; order Salmoniformes; family Salmonidae; genus Salvelinus; species Salvelinus alpinus. Next base: position 32,445,562 of record NC_092113.1, read on the forward strand.
GGTGTTGGAGTCATACCTAAACATGCAGTCATGAGTGAACAGGGAGTACATGAGGGGACTGAGGGCGCACCCCTGAGGTGCCCCCATGTTGAGGATCAGCGTGGCGGATGTGTTGTTACCTACCCTTACCGCCTGGGGGCTTCCCATCAGGAAGTCCAGGATCCAGTTGCAGAGGGAAGTGTTAAGTCCCAGGGTCCTTAGCTTATTGATGAGCTTTGAGGGCACTGTGGTGTTGACTACTGAGCTGTAGTCAATGAACAGCATCCTCACGTAGGTGTTTCTTTTGTCCAGGTGGGAAAGGGCAGTGTGGAGTGCGATTGAGATGGGTCATCTATGGATCTGTTAGGGCGGTATGCAAATTGGAGTGGGTCTAGGGTTTCTGGGATAATGGTGTTGATGTGGGCCATGACCAGCCTTTCAAAGCACTTCATGGCTACAGACGTGAGTGCTATGGGTCGATAGTCATTTAGGCAGGTTACCTTAGTGTTCTTGGGCACAGGGACTATGGTGGTCTGCTTGAAACATGCTGGTATTACAGACTCAGACAGGGAGAAGTAGAAAATGTCAGTGAAGACACTTGCCAGTTGGTCAGCGCATGCTCGGAGTACATGTCCTGGTAATCCGTCTGGCCCTGCGGCCTTGTGAATGTTGACCTGTTTAAAGGTCTTACTCACATCGGCTACGGAGAGCGTGATCACACAGTCGTCCGGAACAGCTGACGCTCTCGTGCATATTTCAGTGTTACTTGCCTCGAAGCGAGCAAAGACATACATGTAGCGCTTCTGGTAGGCTCGTGTCACTGGGCAGCCCGTGGCAGTGCTTCCCTTTGTAGTCTGTAATAGTTTGCAAGCCCTGCCACATCCGATGAGCGTCGGAGCCATTGTGGTACGACTCGATCTGAGTCATGTATTGACGCTTTCCTGTTTGATGGTTCGTCGGAGGGCATATAAGCTTCCGGGTTAGAGTCCTGCTCCTTGAAAGCGGCAGCTCTACCCTTTAGCTCAGTGCGGATGTTGCCGGAAATCCATGGCTTCTGGTTGGGGTATGTACGTACAGTCACTGTGGGGACGACGTCATCGATGCACTTATTGATGAGGCCAGTGACTGATGTGGTGTACTCCTCAATGCCATCAGAAGAATCCCGGAACATATTCCAGTCTGTGCTACCAAAACAGTCCTGTAGCTTAGCATCTGCTTCATCTGAGCAATTTTTCATTGACCGAGTCCCTGGTGCTTCCTGCTTTAATTTTTGCTTGTAAGCAGGAATCAGGAGGATATAATTATGGTCAGATTTGCCAAATGGAGGTCGAGGGAGAGCTTTCTATGCGTCTCTGTGTGTGGAGTAAAGGTGGTCTAGAGTTGTTTTCCCTCTGGGTGCACATTTAACATGCTGGTAGAAATTAGGTAAAACGGATTTAAGTTTCCCTGCATTATAGTCCCCGGCCACTAGGAGCTCCACCTCCGGACGAGCATTTTCCTGTTTGCTTATGGCTGTATACAGCTCATTTAGTCCGGTCTTAGTGCTAGCGTCGGTTTGTGGTGGTAAATAGACAGCTAAGAAGAATATAGATGAAAACTCTCTTGGTAAATAGTGTGGTCTTCAGCTTCAAATCAAATCAAAGTTTATTTGTCACGTGCGCCGAATACAACAGGTATTCCTTACAGTGAAATGCTTACTTACAAGCCATAACCAACAGTGCAATTTTTAAGTAAGAAATAGGTATTAGGTAAACAATAGATAAGTAAAGAAAAAAAAACAACTGTTAAATGACAGTGAAAATAACAGTATCGAGGCTATATACAGGTGGTACCGGTACAGAGTCAAGCTTATCATGAGATACTCTACCTCAGGCGAGCAAAACCTTGAGACTTCCTTAGATATCGTGCACCAGCATTTGTTTACAAACATAGATAGACCGCCACCCCTTGTCTTACCAGAGGCTACTGTATTCTATCCTGCCAATACAGTGTATAACCCGCCAGCTGTATGTTATTCATGTCGTCGTTCAGCCACGACTCGGTGAAACATAAGATATTACAGTTTTTAAATGTCCCTTTGGTAGTTCGTCTATTTTATTATCCAATGATTGTACATTGGCTAGTAGGACCGATGGTAAAGGCAAATTACCCACTCGCCGCCGGATCCTTACAAGGCACCCCGACCTTCGTCTTCGATATCTCCGTCTCTTTCTCATGCAAATGACAGGGATGAGGGCCTTGTCGGGTGTCTGGAGTAAATCCCTCTCGTCCAACTCGTTAAAGAAAAAATCGTATTTCAATGTGAGGTGAGTAATCGCTGTCCTGATTTCAAGAAGTTATTTTCGGTCATAAGAGACGGTGGCAGAAACATTATGTACAAAATAAGTTAGAAATAACGGGAAAAAACACACACAATAGCACAATTGGTTTGGAGACTGTAAAACGGCAGCCATTCTCTCCGGCGCCATTATTCCTAGATGTGATTATAACAATGACAAGCAAGCAACATTGGTTTTGGTCGTCATATTGATGTAATCTTTGGTTGAAATCTGTTTTTCTGGTCGAAGTGACAACAGATAACCACAGGACAACCAGTTACAGTAAAGACATTTATTTCTGGTTGCTAAAAAGATGCCTAAAACAACACAATTAGACGTCTAATACAATCAGAATGCAACCTGACCATGATGTCACAAAAACGGCAACCGGACGTCATTGCAACCAATTTGCTTGCTGGGATGGTATTGCATGCAGGTATTAAAGCGGTAGGTCTTAACATTAAGCCTTATAGGATTACAAAAGGTCATTACAAACTGTATTGCCAACATCTCCAAAGACTTATTCATATTAATCTCTGGTAAATTTACTAAACCTAATAACTAACAGTGAATAAGATTCATAGGCTTCATTCAGAGAATTATAGGTCCCCAGTTACATCCCAAATGGCACCCTATTCCCTGTACCGTGCACTACGGCCTCTTAGGACTCTGGTCAAAAGTAGTGCATTACGGCCTCTTAGGACTCTGGTCAAAAGTAGTGCACTACGGCCTCTTAGGACTCTGGTCAAAAGTAGTGCACTACGGCCTCTTAGGACTCTGGTCAAAAGTAGTGCACTACGGCCTCTTAGGACTCTGGTCAAAAGTAGTGCATTACGGCCTCTTAGGACTCTGGTCAAAAGTAGTGCACTACGGCCTCTTAGGACTAGTGCACTACAGGGAATAGGGTGCCTTTGGGACTCATCCCCCCATTTCTCTCTTGACTCATGTGGGCATTAGTCTCCATCTGCACACCCATGTCTGGGACGTTATTTTATGTGTCCCGGGAATATAATTGCAAAGAAAGATATGTGTATACCACTACGATAAACCACAGCAACTCCCTCTGAAGAAAAATATATTATTTTCTAAGCTACCAACAAAACACTTTGTTCTGAATTGACCCTCGGGATAATAAAGACTCCACTCTACTCAGAGACAATAGTGTGTATAGCGTGGCATACTACACTTATGCAAGGTTAGGCGGGCAGGCGCAGGGAAAATGGGTGCGTGGCGCTTAGTTCTATAAAACCCAAGAACACAAGCCACAAATGTGAAGCACAGAGATGGATCTTTTCAGGTCCAATTCCTGACCGAATGGAGAAAAAATGTCACACACACACTCCACCAGAGAGGAGAGGAGCCCGCTACCCGTGCACACCCCATTCCCCCTCCCCGTGCCCCATACAAACTCTTTCCACATTATTTAGAAGGTATTGTTTCTCTGTCTTCTTTGACACCTGTGAAGGAGTTTGAACTCAGTTTCCATTACAGCATGCTCCCTACTTAATTAGCCACAATCTGGATACAGTTAAGCACTCTGATGTCACTCACTCACCCACTCACTCACTCACCCACTCACTCACTCACCCTCCCTCTTTCTCTCTCTCCTTCCCTCTCGTTCTATCCCTCTCTCCCTGTCCCTCCTCTCCCTCCATCCTGCCCTCCTTTGCTCACTCTCCTTTCCTCCCTTCCCCTCTCTCCAACCTTCCCTCCTTCTCTATTTCTCCCTCCTCTTTCCTCTCTCCTTCCCTCTCTCCCTTGCTCCACCCCCCCCCCTTCCCTCTCCTTCCATCAATGTCTCTCTCCCTTCATCCTTTCCACCCTCCCTCCGTCTCTATCCCACCTCAATCCTACCTCCGACCTTCATCCCTCTCCCTCTCTCCTTCTCCCCAACCCTCCCTCCCTGTCTCTATCCCTCCCTCTCTCCCTCCCTCCCTCCATCCTTCCCCCATCCCTTACTCCATCCCTCCCCCATCCCACTCTTTCCATCCCTCCACCACCACCAGTGGTATTCCAGTGCAACATGGAAGCCATTAAGAAGCCTGTAATTAAATAGCCAGAAAGTCTTTGTCACTATTTGTGTCTTCTGGCACATAAACCTTTTGGCTTTCCCATGGCACTCTTTTCACTTTATGGTACACTACTTAGAGCGTTGGGCCAGTAACCAAAAGGTTGCCATTTTGAATCCCCGAGCTGACAACAACAGTCCCCCGCACATCTCTGTTTTAAAGGGGTTGGGTTAAAAGCAGGAGTCAAGTTTAGGTTGGACCTTGTGTGCAAATTGAAGATAGAAATAAATGTAATCCTTAATCGTTTAAATTTGTTATGCACCCAGATTATTTGGGATCCTATAACGATGTCATATTTTGTGCCTTTTCCAAACTAAAATCTATTGGAAAGAAGTAAATGACCTACAAATGTTGCGCAAGCACAGCACAGGAGCACAGCACAGCACAGCACAACAACACATAACAGCACAGCACAGCAGCACAGCACAGCACAGCACAGCACAGCACAGCACAGCACAACAACACATAACAGCACTGCACAGCAGCACAGCACAGCAGCACACCACAGCAGCACAGCACAACAACACATAACAGCACAGCACAGCACAGCACAGCACAGCACAGCACAGCATAACAACACATAACAGCACAGCACAGCACAGCAGCACACCACAGCAGCACAGCCCAGCAGCACAGCACAGCACAACAAAACATAACAGCACAGCACAGCAGCACAGCAGCACAGCAGCACGGCAGCACAGCAGCACAGCAACACATAACAGCACAGCACAGCAGCACAGCACAGCAACACATAACAGCACAGCACAGCAACACAGCAGCACATAACAGCACAGCACAGCAACACATAACAGCACAGCACAGCACAGCACAGCAACACATAACAGCACAGCACAGCACAGCACAGCAACACATAACAGCACAGCACAGCGCAGCACAGCACAGCAGCACAGCAACACATAACAGAACAGAACAGCACAGCAGCACAGCACAGCACAGCAACACATAACAGCACAGCACAGCAGCACAGCACAGCACATAACAGCACAGCAGCACAGCACAGCAACACATAACAGCACAGCACAGCACAGCACAGCAGCGCAGCACAGCACAGCAACACATAATAGCACAGCACGTAACAGCAGCACGTCACAACACAGCAGCACAGCACAGCAGCACAGGACAGCAGCACATCACAGCTATCCGAAATGCCATATGGCCAGTGTGTATGTCTGTCTGCCTGTCTGTCTGTCCATTCATCCCTCCATCTGTCCATCTGTATGGCTCCCGAGTGGCGCAGTGGTCTAAGGCACTGCATCTTAGTGCTAGAGGGGTCACTACAGACACCCTGGTTTGAATCCAGGCTGTATCACAACCGGCCGTGATTGGGAGTCCCACAGGGCGGTGCACAATTGGCCCGGGTTTGGCCGGTGTAGGCCGTCATTGTAAATAAGAATTATTTGTTCTTAACTGACTTGCATAGTTAAATAAATAAATACATGTGTGTGTCTGCCCGTTCTTCTCGGTTTAATGTCAAGTTGCTGCTCAGGTACTAACATCTGGGGCATTATAGAGCTGGCCAGTGGTTGCTGCTCAGGTACTAACATCTGGGGCATTATAGAGCTGGCCAGTGGTTGCTGCTCAGGTACTAACATCTGGGGCATTTATAGAGCTGGCCAGTGGTTGCTGCTCAGGTACTAACATCTGGGGCATTATAGAGCTGGCCAGCGGTTGCTGCTCAGGTACTAACATCTGGGGCATTTATAGAGCTGGCCAGTGGTTGCTGCTCAGCTACTAACATCTGGGGCATTTATAGAGCTGGCCAGTGGTTGCTGCTCAGGTACTAACATCTGGGGCATTTATAGAGCTGGCCAGTGGTTGCTGCTCAGGTACTAACATCTGGGGCATTATAGAGCTGGCCAGTGGTTGCTGCTCAGGTACTAACATCTGGGGCATTTATAGAGCTGGCCAGCGGTTGCTGCTCAGGTACTAACATCTGGGGCATTATAGAGCTGGCCAGCGGTTGCTGCTCAGGTACTAACATCTGGGGCATTTATAGAGCTGGCCAGTGGTTGCTGCTCAGGTACTAACATCTGGGGCATTTATAGAGCTGGCCAGTGGTTGCTGCTCAGGTACTAACATCTGGGGCATTTATAGAGCTGGCCAGTGGTTGCTGCTCAGGTACTAACATCTGGGGCATTATAGAGCTGGCCAGTGGTTGCTGCTCAGGTACTAACATCTGGGGCATTTATAGAGCTGGCCAGTGGTTGCTGCTCAGGTACTAACATCTGGGGCATTTATAGAGCTGGCCAGTGGTTGCTGCTCAGGTACTAACATCTGGGGCATTTATAGAGCTGGCCAGTGGTTGCTGCTCAGGTACTAACATCTGGGGCATTTATAGAGCTGGCCAGTGGTTGCTGCTCAGGTACTAACATCTGGGGCATTTATAGAGCTGGCCAGTGGTTGCTGCTCAGGTACTAACATCTGGGGCATTATAGAGCTGGCCAGTGGTTGCTGCTCAGGTACTAACATCTGGGGCATTATAGAGCTGGCCAGTGGTTGCTGCTCAGGTACTAACATCTGGGGCATTTATAGAGCTGGCCAGTGGTTGCTGCTCAGGTACTAACATCTGGGGCATTTATAGAGCTGGCCAGCGGTTGCTGCTCAGGTACTAACATCTGGGGCATTTATAGAGCTGGCCAGTGGTTGCTGCTCAGGTACTAACATCTGGGGCATTATAGAGCTGGCCAGTGGTTGCTGCTCAGGTACTAACATCTGGGGCATTATAGAGCTGGCCAGTGGTTGCTGCTCAGGTACTAACATCTGGGGCATTTATAGAGCTGGCCAGTGGTTGCTGCTCAGGTACTAACATCTGGGGCATTATAGAGCTGGCCAGTGGTTGCTGCTCAGGTACTAACATCTGGGGCATTATAGAGCTGGCCAGTGGTTGCTGCTCAGGTACTAACATCTGGGGCATTATAGAGCTGGCCAGTGGTTGCTGCTCAGGTACTAACATCTGGGGCATTTATAGAGCTGGCCAGCGGTTGCTGCTCAGGTACTAACATCTGGGGCATTTATAGAGCTGGCCAGCGGTAGCTGCTCAGGTACTAACATCTGGGGCATTTATAGAGCTGGCCAGTGGTTGCTGCTCAGGTACTAACATCTGGGGCATTATAGAGCTGGCCAGTGGTTGCTGCTCAGGTACTAACATCTGGGGCATTTATAGAGCTGGCCAGCGGTTGCTGCTCAGGTACTAACATCTGGGGCATTTATAGAGCTGGCCAGTGGTTGCTGCTCAGGTACTAACATCTGGGGCATTTATAGAGCTGGACAGCGGTTGCTGCTCAGGTACTAACATCTGGGGCATTTATAGAGCTGGCCAGCGGTTGCTGCTCAGGTACTAACATCTGGGGCATTTATAGAGCTGGCCAGCGGTTGCTGCTCAGGTACTAACATCTGGGGCATTTATAGAGCTGGCCAGTGGTTGCTGCTCAGGTACTAACATCTGGGGCATTTATAGAGCTGGCCAGTGGTTGCTGCTCAGGTACTAACATCTGGGGCATTTATAGAGCTGGCCAGTGGTTGCTGCTCAGGTACTAACATCTGGGGCATTTATAGAGCTGGCCAGTGGTTGCTGCTCAGGTACTAACATCTGGGGCATTTATAGAGCTGGCCAGTGGTTGCCGCTCAGGTACTAACATCTGGGGCATTTATAGAGCTGGCCAGTGGTTGCTGCTCAGGTACTAACATCTGGGACATTTATAGAGCTGGCCAGTGGTTGCTGCTCAGGTACTAACATCTGGGGCATTATAGAGCTGGCCAGCGGTTGCTGCTCAGGTACTAACATCTGGGGCATTTATAGAGCTGGCCAGTGGTTGCTGCTCAGGTACTAACATCTGGGGCATTTATAGAGCTGGCCAGTGGTTGCTGCTCAGGTACTAACATCTGGGGCATTTATAGAGCTGGCCAGTGGTTGCTGCTCAGGTACTAACATCTGGGACATTATAGAGCTGGCCAGTGGTTGCTGCTCAGGTACTAACATCTGGGGCATTTATAGAGCTGGCCAGCGGTTGCTGCTCAGGTACTAACATCTGGGGCATTATAGAGCTGGCCAGTGGTTGCTGCTCAGGTACTAACATCTGGGGCATTTATAGAGCTGGCCAGTGGTTGCTGCTCAGGTACTAACATCTGGGGCATTTATAGAGCTGGCCAGTGGTTGCTGCTCAGGTACTAACATCTGGGGCATTTATAGAGCTGGCCAGTGGTTGCTGCTCAGGTACTAACATCTGGGGCATTTATAGAGCTGGCCAGTGGTTGCTGCTCAGGTACTAACATCTGGGGCATTATAGAGCTGGCCAGTGGTTGCTGCTCAGGTACTAACATCTGGGGCATTTATAGAGCTGGCCAGTGGTTGCTGCTCAGGTACTAACATCTGGGGCATTTATAGAGCTGGCCAGTGGTTGCTGCTCAGGTACTAACATCTGGGGCATTTATAGAGCTGGCCAGTGGTTGCTGCTCAGGTACTAACATCTGGGGCATTATAGAGCTGGCCAGCGGTTGCTGCTCAGGTACTAACATCTGGGGCATTTATAGAGCTGGCCAGTGGTTGCTGCTCAGGTACTAACATCTGGGACATTTATAGAGCTGGCCAGTGGTTGCTGCTCAGGTACTAACATCTGGGGCATTTATAGAGCTGGCCAGTGGTTGCTGCTCAGGTACTAACATCTGGGACATTTATAGAGCTGGCCAGCGGTTGCTGCTCAGGTACTAACATCTGGGGCATTATAGAGCTGGCCAGTGGTTGCTGCTCAGGTACTAACATCTGGGGCATTATAGAGCTGGCCAGTGGTTGCTGCTCAGGTACTAACATCTGGGGCATTTATAGAGCTGGCCAGTGGTTGCTGCTCAGGTACTAACATCTGGGGCATTATAGAGCTGGCCAGTGGTTGCTGCTCAGGTACTAACATCTGGGGCATTTATAGAGCTGGCCAGCGGTTGCTGCTCAGGTACTAACATCTGGGGCATTTACAGAGCTGGCCAGTGGTTTCTGTCTGGCGGGCTGAGGTTTACTTTCATGCTATACCTGAGAGGGCTCGCAGGGTAGTCTGTTAGGGTGGAGGGAAAATACCCTCTCCGTTTACCCCAACCCTGGGACAAGTCCAATGGTCCCCGGCCCTGGATAGGACCAGACACATTTTCTGGAGCCATGAAAAGAAAACAACTGGCAAACTTATTGTGCTTGGTAAATAGAATTCATCAATCGCACAGTCTCTAAACTCATTTTTTCCCCAACCAATAAACATACTGAGTGTACAAAACATTACGGACACCTGCTCTTTCCATAACATGGACTGACCAGGTGAATCCAGGTGAAAGCTATGATCCCTTATTGATGTCACTTGTTAAATCCACTTCAATCAGTGTAGATGAAGGGGAGGAGACAGGTTAAAGAATGATGTTTATGCCTTGAGACAATTGAGACATGGATTATGGATGTGTGCTATTTAGAAGTTGAATGGAAGACAAAAGATTGTAGTGCCCTTGAACTGCATATTGTAGTAGGTGCCAGGCCCACCGGTTTGTGTCCAGAACTTCAACGCTAATGGGTTTTTCACGTCCAACAGTTTTCGTGTGTTTCAAGAATGGTCCACCACCCAAAGGACATCCACTCAACTTGACACGACTGTGGGAAGCATTGGAGTCAACATAGGCCAGTATCCCTGTGGAATGCTTTTAACACCTTGTAGAGTACATACCCTGAAGAATTGAGGCTGTTTTGAGGGAAAAAGGGGGGGTGTAATTCAATAGGAAGGTGTCCTTAATGTTTTGTACACTCAGTGTCTGAGTCAATCACAAAAATACATATTTAAATTACAAATTATATCTTTACCACTGAAAATGTATATAATTAACAGAATGTTTTTTGTTGTTGTTTAAATACCATTGAAATGGAAAAATACCGTATAAATCCACTATAAAGACAATCAGACATAAACATCTATATATACAGTGGGGAGAACAAGTATTTGATACACTGCCGATTTTGCAGGTTTTCCTACTTACAAAGCATGTAGAGGTCTGTCATTTTTATCATAGATACACTTCAACTGTGAGAGACAGAATCTAAAACAAAAATCCAGAAAATCACATTGTATGATTTTTAAGTAATTAATTTGCATTTTATTGCATGACATAAGTATTTGATACATCAGAAAAGCAGAACTTAATATTTGGTACAGAAACCTTTGTTTGCAATTACAGAGATCATACGTTTCCTGTAGTTCTTGACCAGGTTTGCACACACTGCAGCAGGGATTTTGGCCCACTCCTCCATACAGACCATCTCCAGATCCTTCAGGTTTCGGGGCTGTCGCTGGGCAATACGGACTTTCAGCTCCCTCCAAAGATTTTCTATTGGGTTCAGGTCTGGAGACTGGCTAGGCCACTCCAGGACCTTGAGATGCTTCTTACGGAGCCACTCCTTAGTTGCCCTGGCTGTGTGTTTCGGGTCGTTGTCATGCTGGAAGACCCAGCCACGACCCATCTTCAATGCTCTTACTGAGGGAAGGAGGTTGTTGGCCAAGATGTCATGATACATGGCCCCATCCATCCTCCCCTCAATATGGTGCAGTCGTCCTGTCCCCTTTGCAGAAAAGCATCCCCAAAGAATGATGTTTCCACCACCATGCTTCCTGGTTGGGATGGTGTTCTTGGGGTTGTACTCATCCTTCTTCTTCCTCCAAACACGCCGAGTGCAGTTTAGACCAAAAAGCTCTATTTTTGTCTCATCAGACCACATGACCTTCTCCCATTCCTCCTCTGGATCATCCAGATGGTCATTGGCAAACTTCAAATGGGCCTGGACATGCGCTGGCTTGACCAGGGGGACCTTGCGTGTGCTGACGGATTTTAATCCATGACGGCGTAGTGTGTTACTAATGGTTTTCTTTGAGACTGTGGTCCCAGCTCTCTTCAGGTCATTGACCAGGTCCTGCCTTGTAGTTCTGGGCTGATCCCTCACCTTCCTCATGATCATTGATGCCCCACGAGGTGAGATCTTGCATGGAGCCCCAGACCGAGGGTGATTGACCGTCATCTTGAACTTCTTCCATTTTCTAATAATTGCGCCAACAGTTGTTGCCTTCTCACCAAGATGCTTGCCTATTGTCCTGTAGCCCATCCCAGCCTTGTGCAGGTCTACAATTTTATCCCTGATGTCCTTACACAGCTCTCTGGTCTTGGCCATTGTGGAGAGGTTGGAGTCTGTTTGATTGAGTGTGTGGACAGGTGTCTTTTATACAGGTAACGAGTTCAAACAGGTGCAGTTAATACAGGTAATGAGTGGAGAACAGGAGGGCTTCTTAAAGACAAACTAACAGGTCTGTGAGAGCCGGAATTCTTACTGGTTGGTAGGTGATCAAATACTTATGTCATGCAATAAAATGCTAATTAATTACTTAAGAATCATACAATGTGATTTTCTGGATTTTTGTTTTAGATTCCGTCTCTCACAGTTGAAGTGTACCTATGATCAAAATTACAGACCTCTACATGCTTTGTAAGTAGGAAAACCTGCAAAATCGGCAGTGTATCAAATACTTGTTCTCCCCACTGTATATCTATATTATCACAGACATTTTTAGGTGAACTTTGTGTTCATTACATCATGAACTATAAAGGCCTGGTTGAAGTCCTACACAAACACGAGTTGTAGCCTGGACCCAGATCTGTTGGTACTGTATAGCTAACTCCTGTCAGCGACAGTAACCATAGCAGTTGGCACAAACAGATCTAGGACCATCCAAAATCCCAACGATTTTAAGTGCATTTATTTTTGTTTCCTTAACTGTGATGTCAATCACTGTGCTGCAGTCACCAGAGCTTTTCTATCAATAAACACTTTTATGGGTACACATAACATTTGATTGTAAATATGTCTAAGCCAACACACAACTAAATGTTTATGCCACTGGAGCTCCACATGAAACTCATTATGAAGCCTTTTATTTTCCTTTTTAGTGGACTTAGACTGGAGAGGGGGGGAAAAGAGAGTGAGAAAGAGGCGCGTGAGAGAAACAGAGCGAGAGAGAAAGTGCAGGGAAAGAGAGGGGGGAGAGAGACGGTGGAAAGAGAGAAAGAGGTATGGGAAAAAGAGGGAGAGAGAGAGAAAAACAGAGAGAGAGAGAGAAACAGAGACAGAGGTAGAGAGAGTGAGAAAGAGAGATAGAGAGATAGATAGATAGATAGATAGATAGATAGATAGATAGATAGATAGATAGATAGATAGATAGATAGATAGATAGATAGATAGATAGATAGATAGATAGATAGATAGATAGATAGATAGATAGATAGATAGATAGATAGATAGATAGATAGATAGATAGATAGATAGGCAGGGGAGAAAAGGGGAGAGAGAGATGTAGCAGATGCTCAGCAGAATCTGCTCACACTGAGGACAAACCACATGACTAACAACATTGGACACTTTATGGAACACAAAGCCTTCACTATCTCATCCTGGAATATCCAAGGCCCAAGGTCATCTGCCTCTGGCCTAAAGAGCAGGAACCTGGACTTCACCAAAGATATTAGAAATACAGACATTGTCATCCTACAAGAAACATGGTATAAAGGAGATGGACCCACTGGTTGCCTTCTAGGTTACAGAGAGCTGGTAGTCCCATCCACCAAATTTCCCGGTGTGAAACAGGGAAGGGACTCAGGGTGTATGCTAATTTGATATAGAGCAGACCTAACTCACTCTATTAAATTAATCAAAACAGGAACATTTACATTTGGCTAGAAATTGAAAAGGAATTTATCTCAACAGAGAAAAATGTCCTGTGTGCTACTTATATCCCCCCACTAGAATCCCCATACTTTAACAAAGACAGCTTCTCCATCCTGTAGGGGGAAATCAATAATTTCCAGGCCCAGGGATATGTACTAGTCTGTGTTGACAAAAATGCCAGAACCGGACAAGAACCTGACACCCTCAGCACACAGGGGGACAAACACATACCTGGAGGTGACAGCATTCCCTCCCTCATATGCCCCCCTAGGCACAACTATGACAACATAACCAACAAACACGGGTCACAACTCCTGCAGCTCTGTCGCACCCTAGGTATGCATATAGTTAATGGTAGGCTTTGAGGGGACTCCTATGGTAGGTACACCTATAGCTCATCTCTTGGCAGTAGTACTGTAGACTACTTTATCACTGACCTCAACTCAGAGTCTCTCAGAGCGTTCGCAGTCAGCACACTGACACCCCTATCAGATCACCGAAAAATCAGTCTACTTGAAAAGAGCAATACTCAAACATGAGGCATCAAAGCCAAAGGAACTGAATAATATTAAGAAATGCTATAGATGGAAAGAAAGTAGTGTGGCAACAACAAATTCAATCCCTTTTACATAACTTCCTGGATAAAAAGTTTCACTGTAGTAGTGAAGGTGTAAACTTGGCAGTAGAAAACGTAAACAGTATATTTGACCTCTCAGCTTCCCTATCAAATCTAAAAATGTCAAACAGAAAACTGAAGAAAATTAACAACAATGACAAATGGTTTGATGAAGAATGCAAATACCTAAGAAAGAAATTGAGAAACCTGTCCAACCAAAAACATAGAGACCCAGTAAACCTGAGCCTACGCCTTCACTATGGTGAATCACTAAAACATTACAGAAATACACTACAGAAAAAGAAGGAACAGCACGTAAGAAATCAGCTCAATGTAATGGAAGAATCCATATAATATAACCCCCTTTAGGAACACTGTAAAAAACTAAACCAACAACAACAAGAAGAGTTATCTATCCAAAATGGAGATGTATGGGTAAATCACCTCTCCAATATTTTTGGCCCTATAACATAGAACAAACAGCAAAAACATGTACATGATCAAATACAAATCTTAGAATCAGTCATTAAAGAGTACCAGAACCCATTGGATTCTCCAATTACATTGAATGAACTACAGGACAAAATACAAATTGGCTAAACTCTTTAACATCATCCTCAGCTCTGGCATCTTCCCAAATATTTGGAACCAAGGACTGATCACAACAATCCACAAGAGTGGCGACAAAATTGATCCCAAAAACTACCGTGGGACATGAGTCAACAGCAACCTTGGGAAAATCCTCTGCATTATCATTAACAGCAGACTTGTACATTTCCTCAGTGAAAACAATGTACTGAGCAAATATCAAATAGGCTTTTTACCAAATGACCATACAACAGATCACATATTCACCATGCACACCCTAATTGATAAACAAACAAAACAAAGGCAGACTTCTCATGATTTGTTGATTTCAAAAAATCTTTGGACTCAATTTGGCATGAGGGTCTGCTATACAAATTAATGGAGGGTGGTGTTGGGGGAAAAACATACGACATTATAAAATCTATGTACACAACAACAAATGTGCGGTTGGAATTGGCAAAAAAAACACACACATTTCTTTCCACAGGGCCGTGGGGTGACTCAGGAATGCAGCTTAAGCCCCACCCTCTTCAACATATATCAACAAATTGGCGAGGGCACTAGAATGGTCTGCAGCACCCGGCCTCACCTTACTAGAATCTGAAGTCAAATGTCTACTGTTTGCTGATGATCTGGTGCTTCTGTCCCCAAACAAGGAGGACCTACAGCAGCACCTAGATCTTCTACACAGATTCTGTCAGACCTGGGCCCTGACAGTAAATCTCAGTAAGACAAAAATAATGGTGTTCCAAAAAAGGTCCAGTTCCCAGGACCACAAATACAAATTCCATCTAGACACCGTTGCCCTAGAGCACACAAAAAAACGATACATACCTTGGCCTAAACATCAGCGACAGAGGTAACTTCCACAAAGCTGTGAACGATCTGAGAGACAAGGCAAGAAGGGCCTTATATGCCATCAAAAGGAACATAAAATTCTACATACCAATTAGTATCTGGCTAAAAATATTTGAATCAGTTATAGAACCCATTGCCCTTCATGGTTGTGAGGTCTGGGGTCCGCTCACCAACGAAGAATTCATCAAAGGGACAAACACCAAATTGAGACTCTGCATGGAGAATTCTGCAAAAATATCCCCAGTGTACAACGTAAAACACCAAATAATGCATGCAGAGCAGAATTAGGCCGATA
This sequence comes from Salvelinus alpinus, assembly GCF_045679555.1. Lineage (NCBI taxonomy): Eukaryota > Metazoa > Chordata > Actinopteri > Salmoniformes > Salmonidae > Salvelinus > Salvelinus alpinus. Next base: position 32,461,037 of record NC_092113.1, read on the forward strand.
CCCATTAATGATCAAAATCCAGAAAAGAGCCGTTGAATTCTACAACCACCTAAAAGGAAGCGATTCCCAAACCTTCCATAACAAAGCCATCACCTACAGAGAGATGAACCTGGAGAAGAGTCCCCTAAGCAAGCTGGTCCTGGGGCTCTGTTCACAAACACAAACACACCCCACAGAGCTCCAGGACAGCAACACAATGAGACCCAACCACATTATAAATGCTATCTGGCCCTAAACAGAGAGAATACCTGAATACCAGAATACCTGACCACTGTGACTGACCTATCTACAGACTCTCAAGAGAAGACAGGCTATGTGCACACTGCCCACAAAGTTAGGTGGAAAGTGAGCTGCACTTCCTAACCTCCTGCCAAATGTATGACCATATTAGAGACACATATTTCCTTCAGATTACATAGACCCACAAAGAATTTGAAAACAAATCCAATTTTGATAAACTCCCATATCTATTGGGTGAAATACCATAGTGTACAATCACAGCGGCAAGATTTGTGACCTGTTGCCACAAGAAAAGGGCCACAACAAAAGGGAAGAACAAACACCATTGTAAATACAACCTGTATTTATGTTTATTTAGTTTCCCTTTTGTACTTTAACTATTTGCACATCAATACAACACTGTATATAGACATACTATGGCATTTGAAATGTTAGAATTATTTTGGAACTTTAGTGAGTGTAATGTTTACTGTACATTTTTTATTGTTTATTTCACTTTTGTTTATTGTACTGTATATTTCACTTACTTTGGCAATGTAAACATGTTTCCCATGCCAATAAAGCCTCTTAAATTGAAATTGAGAGAGAGAGAGAGAGAGAGAGAGAGAGAGAGAGAGAGAGAGAGAGAGAGAGAGAGAGAGAGAGAGAGAGAGAGAGAGAGAGAGAGAAGAGCGTATGAGAGAGAGAAAAAGCAAGAGACTGCTCTAAAGAACCTCCAGATAAGCAATAAATCACCAGAAGGACCTGAGGTACTCAAATGCTTTCTGACTGAATCTGTCTCCCAGCCCAGAGCCCAGAGGCTCCACTCTACAATGACTTAAACATTAACAGCAGTTTGTCATCAGGGTATCTGCAGCAGGCACCGGCTTCTAGCAGCTTCTAGCTGTAGTCTGGTGTGTCTGCCGCTTTCACCATCCCCCACCCCACCAACCAGCCAGCGCCTCAGCCTGCCTGCCCGCCCTCGCGTCTGCCTGCACTAACCAAACCATGGGCAGTGCAAACACACAAAGACTCACCAACCAACGACCAATCAAAATGGCTCCCAATCCAAACCTCCATTCAGATGTTGGGTGCTTGGAACTATGAAGAGAACGGAGAAGACTGCAGCAGAATGGGGGACAGGGTTGTTCTTGTTGTACACAAACCATCTATTTAGTTGTTGTGTGTCTGTCTGTCCCCATTCCCAAGAGTCATAAACTTGCCACTGGCATTTCAGTTGAGAGGTTTGTCTGTGTGTGGACTTACAGGTGTTCTTTTTAACACAGTTGCTTGAAAAAATGTCTCAGTTTTATGGCTTTTCTTTTATAGAGGGCTGAGGAAATAGAAGTGACATGCTGGGCAAAAAACTAGTTAGAAACACCAAGGATGTTATCAGTTTGAACGAACAACAAGTACACAGGTTAGAGAACAAGGTTGTATTTACAGACGGCAGTCAACAAGTAAACCGTTCAGTAGACCTTACACACATTGTCAGTCGAAATGCTTGAAAACATTCAACTGCCTGACTGCATAAGATTGAAAACAAATGACTACCCACTGGGCACACACTGGCTGAATCAACGTTGTTTCCACGTCATTTCAATGAAATTACATTGAAGCAATGTGGAATAGACGTTAAATTGATGTTTATATCGACAGTACCTTTTATGACTGAAATAATGTCTCTAGTTTTCAAATGTCCTTTAGTTTTCTTGATAGCTCTGGTGGTAAGGAGATCCCTGTAGGGAAAATACATTGCACTGCTGAGACATAGCTTACTGTGCATCTGAATAGAGCTCCATCTTTTTAGTGTACAATAACAATAATGTTCCTAATTCATATAGCTAATAAACTCTACGAGCACTGAAAGGGAATTCAATTATTTTACAATTTTATGAGCAGAGAAATTACAGCCCCACATTTCAAATTCATTGAACTGTAACTTTCTGGTTTATTTTGGAAAGTCATTGACAATTCATTTTATAAGTACTTTTAAATGCTTTTTTAATAAACAGAACACATATTAACAGATCCATGCCTGCTGTTTGTATGAATCGGACTTCAGCATGGATGAACTAAGATATCTTTTCCCATTTTTTTAATTGAACCTTTATTTAACTAGGCAAGTCAGTTAAGATCAAATTCTTATTTACAATGACAGCATAGCCCGGCCAAACACAAACCCGGATGACGCTGGGCCAATTGTGCACTGCCCTATGGGACTTCCAATCACAGCCCGTTGTGATACAGCCTGGAATCAAACCAAGATCTGTAGTGACACGTCTACCACGGAGATGCTGTGCCACTCGGGAGCCCTATCCATATAGATCAGATCAAATTCACTCTATAGTTCACTGTGCCATGTGTGACTTCTAAATGGAAAATGACAGTGACGTGATTTACCACTAATGAACAGAACATTAATAGAGGACATAAACCAGAGAGCAGTGATAGCTATAACAGCCATCGCAGGACTCTACAGTGGGACGAACCTCAATCCTATCAGGAATCAAGGTAAGACCCAAGTGCAGACTGTAACAATGTTTATTGTAACCACAGGAGTAGGCAAACGACAGGTCAAGGCAGGCAGGTGTCGATAATCCAGAGGTGGAGCAAAGGTACAGGACGGCAGGCAGGCTCAGAGACAGGCAGTGGTCAGGCATGCTGGTACAGGGTCAGGACAGGAAAAGGTCAAAAACCAGGAGGAATGTCACGTTCCTGACCTGTTTTCCCTTGTTTTTGAACAAGACAAACTGGCAACAGACAGACAGAAAACACAGGTAAAAATACACAGGGAATAATGTGGAAGATGGGTGACACCTGGAGGGGGGTGGAGACAAGCACAAGGACAGGTCAAACAGATCAGAGCGTGACAAAAACGTTCACATTATCAGCTTGTGTTTGTTTACCTCAGTTATGTTTAACCATCTCTATGTGCATGTCATCTAAATGTGCTATGTATCGTTATAGTGTATCTATGTAGCCTAGATACCACATACATATACATATAAACTCGGCAAAAAAAGAAACGTCCCTTTTTCAGGACACTGTCTTTCAAAGATAATTTGTAAAAATCCAAATAACTTCGCAGATATTCATTGTAAAGGGTTTAAACACTGTTTCCCATGCTTGTTCAATGAACCATAAACAATTAATGAACATGCACCTATGGAACGGTCGTTAAGACACTAACAGCTTACAGACGGTAGGCAATTAAGGTCACAGTTACGAAAACTTAGGACACTAAAGAGGCCTTTCTAATGACTCTGAAAAAACACCAAAAGAAAGATGCCCAGGGTCCCTGCTCATCTGCGTGAACGTGCCTTAGGCATGCTGCAAGGAGGCATGATGACTGCAGATGTGGTCAGGGCAATAAATTGCAACGTCCGTATTGTGAGACAAGTAAGACAGCGCTACAGGGAGACAGGACGGACAGCTGATCGTCCTCGCAGTGGCAGACCACATGCAGCAACACCTGCACAGGATCGGTACATTCTAACATCACACCTGCGGGACAGGTACAGGATGGCAACAACAACTGCCCGAGTTACACCAGGAACACACAATCCCTCCATCAGTGCTCAGACTGTCCGCAATAGGCTGAGAGAGGCTGGACTAAGGGCTTGTAGGCCTGTAGTAAGGCAGGTCCTCACCAGACATCACCGGCAACAACATCGCCTATGGGCACAAACCCACCGTCGCTTGACCAGACAGGACTGGCAAAAAGTGCTCTTCACTGACGAGTCGCGGTTTTGTCTCACCAGGGGTGATGGTCGGATTCACGTTTATCGTCGAAGGAATGAGCGTTACACCGAGGCCTGTACTCTGGAACGGGATCGATTTGGAGGTCGAAGGTCCGTCATGGTCTGGGGCAGTGTGCCACAGCATCATCGGACTGAGCTTGCTGTCATTGCAGGCAATCTCAATGCTGTGCGTTATAGGGAAGCCATCCTCATCCCTCATGTGGTACCCTTCCTGCAGGCTCATTCTGACGTGACCCTCCACCATGACAATGCCACCAGCCATACTGCTCGTTCTATGCATGATTTCCTGCAAGACAGGAATGTCAGTGTTCTGCCATGGCCAGCGAAGAGCCCGGATCTCAATCCCATTGAGCACATCTGGGACCTGTTGGATTGGAGGGTGAGGGCTAGGGCCATTCCCCCCAGAAATGTCCTGGAACTTGCAGGTGCCTTGGTGGAAGAGTGGGGTAACATCTCATAGCAAATCTGGTGAAGTCCATGAGGAGGAGATGCACTGCAATACTTAATGCAGCTGGTGGCCACACCAGATATTGACTGTTACTTTTGATTTTGACCACCCCTTTGTTCAGAGACACATAATTCAATTTTTGTTACTTATGTCTCAATTGTTGAATCTTGTTATGTTCAAAGAAATATTTACACATGTTAAGTTTGCTGAAAATAAACGCAGTTGACAGTGAGAGGACGTTTCTTTTTTTGCTGAGTTTACACATACATATACAGTTGAAGTCAGAAGTTTACATACACTTTAGCCAAATACATTTAAACTCCGGTTTTCACAATTCCTAACATTTAATCCTAGTAAAAATTGGCTGTTTTAGGTCAGTTAGGATCACCACTTTATTTTAAGAATGTGAAATGTCAGAATAATAGTAGAGAGAATGATTTATTTCAGCTTTTATTTCTTTCATCACATTCCCAATGGGTCAGAAGTTTACATACACTCAATTAGTATTTGGTAGCATTGCCTTTATAACTTGGGTCAAACATTTTGGGAAGCCTTCCACAAGCTTCCCACAATAAGTTGGGTGAATTTTGGCCCATTCCTCCTGACAGAGCTGGTGTAACTGAGTCAGGTTTGTAGGCCTCCTTGCTCACACACGCTTTTCCAGTTCTGACCACAAATTTTCTATGGGATTGAGCTTTGTGATGGCCACTCCAATACCTGGACTTTGTTGTCCTTAAGCCATTTTGCCACAACTTTAGAAGTATGCTTGGGGTCATTGTTCATTTGGAAGACCCATTTGTGAACAAGCTTTAACTTCCTGACTGATGTCTTGAGATGTTGCTTCAATATAGCCACATCATTTTCCTCTGTCATGATGCCATCTATTTTGTGAAGTGCACCAGTCCCTCCTGCAGCAAAGCAACCCCTACAACATGATGCTGCCACCCCCGTGCTTCACGGTTGGGATGGTGTTCTTCGGCTTGCAAGCTTCCCCTTTTTCCTCCAAACATAACGATGGTCATTATGGCCAAACAGTTCTATTTTTGTTTCATCAGACCAGAGGACATTTCTCCAAAAGGTACGATCTTTGTCCCCATGTGCAGTTGCAAACCATAGTCTGGATTTTTTATGGCGGTTTTGGATCAGTGGCTTCTTCCTTGCTGAGCGGCCTTTCAGGTTATGTCGATATAGGACTTCTTTTACTGTAGATATAGATATTTTTGTGACTGTTTCCTCCAGCATCTTCACAAGGTCCTTTGCTGTTGTTATGGGATTGATTTGCACCTTTCGCACCAAAGTACGTTCATCTCTAGGAGACAGAACGCATCTCCGTCCTGAGCGGTAGGACAGCTGTGTGGTCCCATGGTGTTTATACTTGCGTATTATTGTTTGTACAGATGAACGTGGTAACTTTAGGCATTTGGAAATTTCTCGCAAGGATCAACCAGACTTGTGGAGGTCTACAATTTGTTTTCTGAGGTCTTGGCTGATTTCTTTTGATTTTCCCATGATGTCAAGCAAAGAGGCACTGAGTTTGAAGGTAGGCCTTGAAATACATCCACAGGTACACCTCCAATTGACTCAAATGATGTCAATTAGCCTATTAGAAGCTTCTAAAGCATGACATCATTTTCTGGAAATTTTCAAGCTGTTTAAAGGCACTAAGTCAAAACTGGAATTGTGATACAGTGAATTATAAGTGAAATAATCTTTTCCACATTGTTACATTACAGACTTATTCTAAAATATATTTAATCATTTTTTCCCCTCATCCATCTACACACGATACCCCATAATGACAAAGCAAAAACAGATTTTTAGTAATATCACATTTACATAAGTATTCAGAGCCTTTACTCCGTACTTTGTTGAAGCACCTTTGACAGCGATCACGGCCTCGAGTCTTCTTGGGTATGACGCTACAAGTTTGGAACACCTGTTTTTGGGAGTTTCTCACATTCTTCTCTGCAATTCTCTCAAGCTCTGTCACGTTTGATGGGGAGCGTCGCTGCACAGCTATTTTAAGGACTCTCCAGAGATGTTCGATCGTGAACCTTCGCCCCCCAGTCTGAGATCCTGAGTGCTCTGGAGCAGGATTTCATCAAGGATCTCTCTGTACTTTGCTCTGTTCATCTTCCTCTCGATCCTGACTAGTCTCCCTGTTCCTTCTGCTGAGAAACATCCCCACAACTTGATGCTGCCACCCCCATGCTTCACCGTAGGGATGGTGCCAGGTTTCCTCCAGACGTGACGCTTGACATTCAGGCCAAGGAGTTCAATCTTGGTTTCATCAGACCAGATAATCTTGTTTCTCATGGTCTGAGAGTCTTTAGGTGTCTTTTGGCACACTCCAAGCGGGCTGTTGTGTGCCATTTACTGAGGAGTGGCTTCCGTCTGGCCCCTCTACCATAAAGGCCAGATTGGTGAAGTGCTGCAGAGATAGTCACCTCCCTGACCAAGGCCCTTCTCCCCTGATTGCTCAGTTTGGCGGGCGGCCAGCTCTTGGAAGAGTCTTGGTGGTTTCAAACTTCTTTCATTTAAGAATGATGGAGGCCACTGTGTTCTTGGGGACCTTCAATGCTGCAGACATTTTTTGGTACCTTTCCCCAGATCTGTGCCTCGACACAATCCTGTCTTGGAGCGCTAAAGACAATTCCTTCGAACTCATGGCTTAATTTGTAATCTGACATACAATGTCAACTGTGGGACCTTATATAGACAGGTGTGTGCCTTTCCAAATCATGTCAAATCAATTGAATTTACCACAGATGGACTCCAATCAAGTTGTAGAAACATCTCAAGGATGATCAATGGAAACAGGGTGCACCTGAGCTCAATTTTGAGTCTCATAGCAAAGGGTCTGAATAGTTATGTAAATACGGTATATCTGTTTTTTTACTTTTAATACATTTGCAAAAAAATATAAAAACCTGTTTTCGCTTTGTCACAATGAGGTATTGAGTGTAGATTGATGAAGAATATTTTTTATTTAATCTATTTTAGAATAAGGCTGTAATGTAACAAAATGTGAAAAAAGTCAAGGGGTCTGAATACTTTCAGCCACAAGAGCGTTAGTGAGGTTGGGCACTGATGTTGGGTGATTAGGCCTGGCTCGCAGTCATTGTTCCAATTCATCCCAAAGGTGTTCGATGGGGTTGAGGTCAGGGCTCTGTGCAGGCCAGTCAAGTTCTTCCACACCGATCTTGGCAAACCATTTCTGTATGGACCTCGCTTTGTGCATGGGGGTTTTATCATGCTGAAACAGGAAAGGGCCTTCCCCAAACTGTTGCCACAAAGCTGGAAGCACAGAATCGTCTAGAATGTCAGTGTATGCTGTTGCGTTAAGATTTCCCTTCACTGGAACAATGGGGCCTAGTCCGAACCATGAAAAACAGCCCCAGACCATTATTCTTCCTCCACCAAACTTTACAGTTGGCAGTATGCATTCGGGCAAGTACTGTAGTGTTCTCCTGACATTCACCAAACCCTGCTTCCATGAAGCTCCTGACCAACAGTTATTGTGCTGACGTTGCTTCTAGAGGCAGTTTGGAACTTGGTAGTGAGTGTTGCAGCCAAGGACAGACTATTTTTACGAACTACGAGCTTCAGCACTCGGCGGTCCCATTCTGTGAGCTTGAGTGGTCTACCACTTAGCGGCTGAGCCGTTGTTGCTCGTAGACGTTTCCACTTCATAATAACAGCACTTACAGTTGACCTGGGCAGCTCTAGCAGGGCAGAAAAGTGATGTACTGACTTGTTGGAAAGGTGTCATCCTATGACGGTGCCACGTTAAAAGTCACTGAACTCTTCAGTAAGGCCATTCTACTGCCAATGTTTGTCTATGGAGATTGCATAGCTGTGTGCTCGATTTTATACACCTGTCACTGATGGGTTTGGCTGAAATAGCCAAATCCACTAATTTGAAGGGATGTCCACATACTTTTGTATATATAGTGTATATCACAGGAGGTTGGTGGCACCTCAATTGGGGAGGACGGGCTCTGTTGCAGCCGTTATTATGAGCCGTCCACCCCTCAGCAGCCTCCACTGATATACATATACTGTCAGAGGAGAGAGAGGAGGCAGATAGAGGCAGGAAGCTACGTAGTAACAGGGATATGTCCTTCAGACTTCTCTGGTTCTCATGATGCTATGCTCTACCCCAAGGGTGTCAAACTCATTCCACGGAGGGCCGAGTATCTGCAGGTTTTAGTTTTTTTCTTCCAATTAAGATCTATTAGACAACCATGTGAAAGGAGTTCCTTATTAATTAGTGACCTTAATTAAGTACAAGGGTGGAGCGACAACCTGCAGACTCTGCCCTCCATGGAATGAGTTTGACATGTGCTCAACTACCAAGAGAACATGCTCTATGTGTGTGCTCCGCTGCCCCCTGGCAGACTTTAGTGGTACTACAGCCTACCTTTCTCCTCTCTGCCTTCAGAATATGAGTATAACACATATCATCATTATGGTGAGGCTGCACCACCACTTGTTGTCCCTGTGAGCACCTCACTGCCTTAGCCTACATGCTCGTCAGACATCACCACACATTGTGGTGTTGTCAATAAAGTTGTGTAATCCGCTGGCATCCATGACATGCACCACAGTCACCAAACAGTCACCCAACAGTCACCCAACACTTATGAGATAAGGTGTTATGTCACGTGGCGCAACAGGATTCATTGCAACATAACAAGACAACCTAGTTTCAGTAGCCATAAAACTTTAGTTACACACACCTACTGTTCAGAGAGCTGGGTCAATAATGATAGCCATTAAAACTTTAGTTACACACACCTACTGTTCAGAGAGCTGGGTCAATAATGATAGCCATTAAAGCTACATGAGATCTAATCCAATTCAGACTGTTCTTGAAATCTAATCAAATTAAAACTGTTCTTGAGATCTAATCCAATTCAGACTGTTCTTGAGATCTAATCAAATTCAGACTGTTCCTGAGATCGAATCAAATTCACTGTTCTTGAGATCTAATCAAATTCAGACTGTTCTTGAGATCTAATCCAATTCAGACTGTTATTGAGATCTAATCAAATTAAAACTGTTCTTGAGATCTAATCCAATTCAGACTGTTCTTGAGATCTAATCAAATTAAAACTGTTCTTGAGATCTAATCCAATTCAGACTGTTCTTGAGATCTAATCAAATTAAAACTGTTCTTGAGATCTAATCCATTTCAGACTGTTCTTGAGATCTAATCAAATTCAGACTGTTCCTGAGATCGAATCAAATTCACTGTTCTTGAGATCGAATCAAATTCAGACTATTCTTGAGATCGAATCAAATTCAGACTATTCCTGAGATCGAATCAAATTCAGACTATTCTTGAGATCGAATCAAATTCAGACTGTTCCTGAGATCGAATCAAATTCAGACTGTTCCTGAGATCGAATCAAATTCACTGTTCTTGAGATCTAATCAAATTCAGACTGTTCTTGAGATCGAATCCAATTCAGACTGTTCTTGAGATCGAATCAAATTAAAACTGTTCTTGAGATCGAATCAAATTCAGACTATTCTTGAGATCGAATCAAATTCAGACTGTTCCTGAGATCGAATCAAATTCAGACTATTCTTGAGATCGAATGAAATTCAGACTGTTCCTGAGATCGAATCAAATTCAGACTGTTCCTGAGTTCGAATCAAATTCAGACTGTTCTTGAGATCTAATAAAATCCAGACTGTTCTTGAGATCTAATGAAATTAAAACTGTTCTTGTGATCGAATCAAATTCAGACTCTTCTTGAGATCGAATCAAATTCAGACTGTTCCTGAGATCGTATCAAATTCAGACTGTTCTTGAGATCGTATCAAATTCAGACTGTTCTTGAGATCGAATCAAATTCACTGTTCTTGAGATCGAATCAAATTCAGACTGTTCCTGAGATCGAATCAAATTCAGACTGTTCTTGAGATCGAATCAAATTCAGACTATTCTTGAGATCGAATCAAATTCAGACTGTTCCTGAGATCGGATCAAATCAAGACTGTTCTTGAGATCTAATCAATTTCAGACTGTTCTTGAGATCTAATCAAATTCAGACTGTTCTTGAGATCTAATCAAATTCAGACTGTTCTTGAGATCTAATGAAATTCAAACGGTTCTTGAGATCGAATCAAATTCAGACTGTTCTTAAGATCGAATCAAATTCAGACTGTTCCTTAGATCGAATCAAATATAGACTATTCCTGAAATCTAATCAAATTCAGAATCTTGAGATCTAATCGAATTCAGAATGTTCTTGAGAACAAATCAAATTCAGACTATTCTTGAGATCTAATCGAATTCAGACTATTCTTGAGATCTAATCAAATTCAGACTATTCTTGAGATCTAATCAAATTCAGACTATTGTGACTCCATTACTTCTATTTCTTCTAGTTTCCAATATCATTGAGCACACACAGACACGCACACGTACACGCAGACTTTCTCTCTCTCTCTCTCTCTCTCTCTCTCTCTCTCTCTCTCTCTCTCTCTCTCTCTCTCTCTCTCTCTCTCTCTCTCTCTCTCGCTCTCTCTCTCTCTCTCTCTCTCTCACTCTCTCTCTGTCTCTCTCTCTCTCTCTCATTATGACTCACCCTTACTGAGCCACTGTATGTAAGGGGTAGGTTGAGACCTGATGCCCCCAGAGTTGTGCACTATGTATTGCTATGTATTAAATAAAGGTTAAATAAACATGTTTTACAAAAAATGACAGTATCACAGTTTGGCTATAGGTGGCAGCATAGCCCCTGAGACTAACACTGCCTGGCTTCATGCCTTCCGGCTGTCTGGCTGTCAGGGCGCTCCTCTGATGCCTTAGTAGTGATGTCCAAGTCCTATTACAGGACCACAGAGAATCACTTAGCTTAGTAGTGAGTAGTGACTCATTCTCTCTAACCTGGGACTAAAACCTGATGTGACCAATGCAGCTCTTCATGACTCATATCTGGGTTGGGGTCAATTCCATGTAAATTCCAGTCAATATAGGAAGTGAACTGAAATTCCAATTCCAATTATCTTTAATGCTTTTAAATTAGGAACATTTGGAATGAGGAATTTTGGTTTACTTTCTAAATTGACTGGAATTGAAATGGAATCGACCCCAATCCTGACTCACAAAAAAAAACAATATACCTGTACCGTTATACCTACATAGGTGCAGTTAGCGAAGAAGGGAGGCCTACCTGAACTCTGACCTCCACAGAAACCTATAGATTCAAAGCCATATATTTTAGAGCACACAGCTCATCATCATACGCTAGCTTTAAATGTGTTGATAATCCCTTACATTCTTTTGTATGACAAATGCAACATTGTCCCATTGTCTCTTTCAAGGGGGCTTAATGGTCACATGATAGGAGCATAGAGTAGACCAGGGCCCATATCCACAAAGAGTCTCAGAGTAGGAGCGCTGATATAAGATCAGTTTGGCCTTTTATGTCATGATGAATATATTATCTAAATTACATCGGGACACGTTCCTAAATCAGCAGTCCTACTCCGAGACGCTATTTTAATACGGGCAAAGAGCAGAGGCCCATGCATCGCTGAACCTGGTTTACACTGACTTGAAGTCAGCTCAGCACAGTGAAGAATGAGATCACTCAAACCAAGATCTTTGGAGCGGAACCAACGGCTGTTAGGCTATTCAAATTAATTAACAAACGACCTTAAATTAAAACAGATCAGACAAGGAGGGCATTTATCAATTCAATAGGCACTCTCAGAAATGTGGCCTCCCTCCAGTCCGTCATTCCTCGATGCCTGCACGGCACCAGTCACAGACAGACAGACGGAAAGACAGACGGACAGACAGGTGGCCAGACATTCTGTAAGAACAACACAAATATATACTGTACTGTACATGTCAATGAAAAATTCACAGTAAAATTGAATTTCTGTACAATTTCAAGAAAAATACTCGACATTGCCGTTGAGCAATTTTTTACTTCAAATTTGACTTTTTACTGAAATGCCTCAGCAGCATCATATCTCAGGTTTTTTCTTTTAGTTTTGGAAGAAAAATATAATAAAATAAGCAAAAACTGGTAATAAAGAAGCAGCCAATCCAGAATGTTGTCACAGAGAGGTCTGATAAAGTGTATATTAAACATCCCATCCAGATGGTCTTGTCTTTTATTTCAAGCAGCTGAGCCAGCCAGCCAGCCCATATCTGACCAATCTCTGAGAGACAAGTCAATCTCTTCTGGGCTCTGCCAATACAGTCTCCTCAGACAGCTAGAGGATAAAACCTGGTTAGCAACAAAAACACAATCAATAAAGATAGCATGCAAACAAACCACAGAGGAGGGAACGGATGGGTCGAGGAGAGAGAGAGAGAAAGAAAGAAAGATGGAGAAGGTGCTGAAGATAGAGGGGTGGAGAGAGAAGGATGGAGAGAGGGATGGATATATGGAGAGGGAGGGAGGGTGAGAGGGGGATAGAGAGAGATTCATGAGAGAGAGAGGGATTGTGAGGAGGAGAAATAGGGGTGCATCACATAAAGTGAGGAGGAGATACAAATAAAAGTAGGGAAGGATGAGGAATATTCACAGAGAGAGCAAATGAAGAGAGAGAGATAGAGAGAAGAGATAGGGGAGACAGAGAAAGAGAGAGAGAGGGAAGTGAATGAATGAAGGAGAGAAAAACGGGAGTGTAGAAGGGATTTATGCTAGTCGTATAATTTCATAAAATGCCACTCCCCTCTCGCCCTCGCTCCTCTCTCTCTCTCCCTTTCTCTCTCTCTCTTTCTCTCCCTATCTCTCCTTTCTCTCCTAACCTCCTCAAACCCCCACCTCACCAACCATGGTGTCTCTCACTCCTTCTCCTCTTCCTCTCTCACACCAAGACAGACCTGCCCGTCTTCTACCGTCACCACCCTCACCAGCCGAACTACTCTCACCAGCCTCCCACCCTCACCAACCTAACTACCCTCACCAGCCTAGCTACCCTCACCAGCCTAACTACCCTCACCAGCCTAACTACCCTCACCAGCCTAACTACCCTCACCAGCTCACCAGCCTAACTACCCTCACCAGCCTCCCCACCCTCACCAGCCTAACTACCCTCACCAGCCTAACAGCTCTCACCAGCCTCACCAGCCTAACAGCTCTCACCAGCCTCCCCACCCTCACCAGCCTAACTACCCTCACCAGCCTAACTACCCTCACCAGCCTAACTACCCTCACCAGCCTCACCAGCCTAACAGCTCTCACCAGCCTCCCCACCCTCACCAGCCTCCCCACCCTCACCAGCCTAACTACCCTCACCAGCCTAACTACCCTCACCAGCCTAACTACCCTCACCGGCCTCACCAGCCTAACTACCCTCACCAGCCTAACTACCCCCACCAGCCTAACTACCCTCACCAGCCTAACTACCCTCACCGGCCTCACCAGCCTAACTACCCTCATCAGCCTAACTACCCTCACCAGCCTAACTACCCTCACCAGCCTCACCAGCCTAACTACCCTCACCAGCCTAACTACCCACACCAGCCTCACCAGCCTAACTACCCCCACCAGCCTCACCAGCCTAACTATCCTCACCACCTTCACCACCATCAACACCATCACCACCCTCACTAGCTAACCAATGACTAAGATTCTGCCCTGATGCAACTGCAGCACTTTGCAAATGGAAGACTGGACATAATTTCCCTAAAATGCTGGGGGGTTTTATCACCCATTTCCCTTTCATCAGCCTGCCCCGATGCATGATTGATAGCTGATGGCCCCACTGACAACTCAACATTTTATGGCCAGATTTATAGGCTATCTGCTCCTGGCTTTTTACTGCTTAAACTCTGTAAAAAAGTATTATTTCTCAGATAAGGAGAGGGAGGACGCAGTGTGTCTTATGTGTAGGGAGCAGTATAATACAGACAGCCTAAATGTATGTAGAACTATGAGAAAGGGAGAAAGTCAAGAACATCACATCACTGCATTGCAGTTTGAACTGGTATTGGGACTCTGCTGGGGTTCTGAGTGAGCTTTCACACACGAGCAGTGGCAGTGGCTAAACATGCCACCACCAAGTACCAAACAGCACAATGATCTCCTCCTAACTACTCATACCATTACTGATTCATTCTTCCATAACAATCAATCAAAATCATTACTGTACTATTTCCATCACTATTCCTCATTTTTCATGCAACATCAACGTTTTGTGAAACAGCCATACATTGTTCCACCCAACACACACCATTGCACTGCTTTCCCTATTCCTACCCCTCATTCATATTCTAGCCCACAACCCAACTCACGATGCTTTACCCTTTTATTACTTAATAACACAATTAATCAACCTATAGTCAAGTTACCCTAAATCGTGCTATCTGGAGCTGCAGCTTTCACGGCATTTAATCTACAACCATTATTCATCAATCTCACTTTCTTAATTACTTATTGCTACCACTACAGAGCCACTAAACAATCACACGATTTACTGTCAGAACGGGAACGTCTGCATACATGTAGAAAATGGTTGTCTGCGTGAAAAGCATATCAAAGGTTTCCACACCTGTCTGAAAGCACAACAGTAAGAGAAGAAGTATCGTGTTAAAGCAAGTCGGCCTGATTGAAGCTATGTGTGGTGATGTTTGTTGCACAGTGAGGTGAAGATGTCTGCGCTATGCAGAGCCTTCAGAAAGTATTCAGACTTATTGCACATTTTGTTGTGTTACCGCCTGAATTCAAAATGAATTAAAATTGACTTTTTTTCTCACCCATCTACACACAATACTCCACAATGACGAAGTGAAAACATGTTTTTAGGAATGTTGGCAAATTTATTGAAAATCAAATACAGAAATGTCTCATTTACATAAGTATTCACACCCCTGAGTCAATACTTTGTAGAAGCGCCTTCGGCGGCGAGTAAAGCTATGAGTCGTTTTGGGTATATCTGTATTAGATTTGCACATCTGGATTTGGGAATTTTTTCCCATTCTTCCTTGCAGATTTTCCCAAGCTTTGTCAAGTTAAGTTAGATGGAGATATATGCCAGATATGTGCCTCATCACAATTCTATCTCGGAGATCTACGGTTCCTTGGACTTCATGGTATAGTTTCTGCTCTGACATGCACTATCAACTGTGGGACCTTTCTAAATCATGTCCAAACCTTTGAATTGGCCATAGGTGAACTCCAATGAAGTTGTAGTGACATCTCAAGGAAGATCAAAGGAAATCGGATGCACCTGAGCTCAATTTAGAGTGTCATAGCAAGGGGGTGGGAATACTTATGTAAATGCAGTATTTCTGTATTTCATTTTCAATAAATTTGTAAACATTTCTAAAAACATGTTTTTACTTTGTCATTGTGGAGTATTGTGTGTAGATGGGTGAGAAAAAAAGTCAATTTTAATCAATTTTGAATTCAGGTTGTAACACAACAAAATGTGCAAGAAGTCTGATGGGTGTAGATGGGTGAGAATAATTTACAATGCATTTGGAAAGTATTCAGACCCCTTCCCTTCTTCAACATTTTGTTACGTTACAGCTTTATTCTAAAATGGATTAAATTAAAACATGTCCTTATCAACCTACACACAATACCCCATAATGACATCACAATACCCCATAATGACATCACAATACCCCATAATGACATCACAATAACCCATAATGACATCACAATACCTCATAATGACATCACAATACTCCATAATGACAAAGTGTGCAAATGTATAAAATATAACAAACAGAAATACCTTATTTACATAAGTATTCAGACCCTTTGTTATGAGACTCGAAAATTGAGCTCAAGTGCATCCTGTTTCCATTGATCATCCTTGAGATGTTTCTACAACTTGATTGGAGTCCACCTGTGGTAAATTCAATTGATTAGACATGATTTGGAAAGGCACACACCTGTCTATATAAGGTCCCACAGTTGACAGTGTATGTCAGAGCAGAAATCAAGCCATAAAGTCTAAGGAATTGTCTGTAGAGCTGCGAGATAGGATTGTGTCAAGGCAATTTAATTACATTTTATTTAACCTTTATTTAACCAGGTAAGGAAGTTGAGAACAGCTCAGCTATGCTCACTGACATGTATAGCCTGGTATCATCTCTTCTCTCCACTCCTGTCCTTTCCTCTCTGCTCCTCTCCGCTCCTCTGCTTTCTTTTCCTGTCTTCTCCTCTCGGCTCCTCACTTCTCCTTTCCTCTCATTTCTTTCTTTCTTTCCTCTTCTTTCCTTTCCTCTCCTCTCTTTTTCTTTCCTCTCTGCTCCTCTCCTTTCCTCTCCTCTCCTTTCCTCTTCTTTTCTTCCCCTCCTCCCCTCCCCTCCCGGAGGAAGGGAGGAAGGGAGGAGGGGTGAGGGGACCAGCACGATGAGATAAATGATTTATAGACAGCCAGGACACACCCTGGGATGCGGTAATACCATACATGTTTTAACTGGGCTAGCCCATAATTCATTAGGGTTTCCAAGGCAACTTGGGGAGGGGGGGTGCATATGAGCATAGCAGAGGGAATTTAGAAACCCTGCCTGTCATTTGAAAACAGTTTCCATTGATTTAGATATTCTATAAGAAACCCTGCTTGTTGCTTGAAATAGATGGAATTGTTCTATATTCAAGAATATTTTCTTCACACTAAACACAGCATTTGGATTGTTTTAAATACGAATTCTCAGTCAAGTTCTAATAGAACCAAGAAAGAAAGGAACAGCTCAGTATTTTCTGCATATTTCCACAGAGTCACAGGTTGTTGTAAATGTTCCACTCTGTCTCTGTTTTACGTGCTCTGTGTGTCTGGGCTTCTGCGGTGATAGTGGGAATTTTATGAGGTGGAATCTGGAAATGGAAAATGTGTGGCTGAACTAACGTGTTTAAATGCAGCCATCTTCCTTTCCTGCTATAAAGCCAATAGTGCTGACCTCTTCCAGAGACAAAGCATATCAATGTGTGCTTTTTCACTACTTGTATATGGAACCTTTTGGTTATTTGAAGAAGATTAAGGAACCCTTTACTAAAAATGTATACATACAGTGCCTTGCAAACGTATTCATCCCCCTTGGCGTTTTTCCTATTTTGTTGCATTACAACCTGTAATTTAAATGGATTTTTATTTGGATTTCATGTAATGGACATACACAAAATAGTCCAAATTGGTGAAGTGAAATTTAAAAAATTACTTGTTTCAAAAAAATAATTTAAACCTGAAAAGTGGTGCGTGCATATGTATTCACCCCCTTTGCTATGAAGTCCCTAAATAAGATCTGGTGCAATCAATTACCTTCAGAAGTCACATTATTAGTCAAATAAAGTCCACATGTGTGCAATCTAAGTGTCACATGATATGTCACATGATCTCAGTATATTTACACCTGTTCTGAAAGGCCCCAGAGTCTGCAACACCACTAAGCAAGGGGCACCACCAAGCACCTTTAAGCCATAATCATATGATGAACTATAGGCTAGATATATAAGGTTGTTTCAGAATCAGAGTGTTAGGCTACTTGAATTAGCCACTTTACAAGCTAGCTAACTGTAACCCCTACAAATAAATTAGATTTTTGTAAATGATTGAATATATCACATAGAGTCTGACATTGGCAATTAGCAAATGTTTGACTTTATTTCAGTATTTCAGTGTGGAGACAGCTGAGGACGCCATGTTTCATGAAGCCTTTAGAAGACTGTTGTTGACCTCTGTTGAATGCAGGTAATGGGCCGTGTGGTGACAGAAAGGAGGTATGTGATTTCTAAATGATTTATAATAAATGATTTATAATAAGTATTGGTGTTTCAATAGATTAGTTCATCAGTACATGACTTTTAAAACCCTATCTATGTTTTGCTCAGTCTGGCATTACCCCAACAATCAGAGGCAGAGGATCTCTCTTTCGGGCTGCTGCTGACGACAACCGTTGTACGTTGTTCTTCTACATCATAATAATTACATGGCTGCATAGCATGTTGCCTTCATTTTGGCAGATTCATTTATATTTAGGATTAACTAATATTTTAGCACATGTATTATTCTTCTCAGGAACCAGCCAGACAACAACCCACAGTCTACTGTACTGTTCCATAAAGAAGTCAGCCATGGTATCATGAATGACATGGGCCATCGTTCAAACAAAGATGTCTCCCTGGCCACCAGTGCATATTTCCAAACTATGTTTGCATATAATGAGAATGAAATCTCACAACTATGCAGTTTTTCTTTTGTCCATTATTTAATTGTTTGATATATTATATTCTGAGCTAAAAATATGCTTATTTATTTGTAGCCAAAATGTATAAATGGCACCATACAAGGTTCCCTAGGGTTCTGATCAAAAACCCCTATAAAAGGGTTCTATATAGAACTATTAAGCGTTCCATATATGAAACAAGCGATATAACCCTTTTTTGGTTCTATATGTAACCTTTTTTCTAAGCGCGGGGGTAGTTGGTACAGGCTCCATACCAGCCCTCAGTTCTCCCTCTGGAACTTAATTGCTCTAATCATTCCCTGTAATTGCCATAGCTTTCTCAGACTGACAGGGTTTTATAGAGGCGTAATGAACAGGTATGCCCTGATAGCAGCTCCATGTTGTTGTGATTAAATGGAGAGATATTTCACTGTACCACAATATGTCTGACTGAGACACTTCCACATAGTTTCCATTTTCCAAAACAAAGTCAGGAAAGTGGTGTTGCATACAAAAGACCCCCCAAAAGAGGAAGAACAAGTATTTCCCTACTAGCACTGACTTTACTGGTTACTACTTTATCAAGGGAAAATATACTTGCTATGACTGTGGTATGTGATGCGCTGGACAAGAGTGTCTGCTAAATGACTAAAATGTAAAAGAACAATGAGACTACATGCCTATATAAGGCTCATATGACACACCTCCCCATCCAAAGCACCTGGGAGGTAGAATGGATCTGTATGGCAAAGATGTGTGACTTTATATTTCACCTCATTTCTCAATGACTCAATTGACATCCAAAATTGCCCTGCATGCTATGCAGTTGGTGTAGCAGATGGTTACCATGCTAGTTTATGGGTTATGTTGTGGCGTGCTGTGGGATCGAATCCTGGGTCCGACATTGTAGAGATGGACTGGATTATTAATATTGTATATGCATGAATACAAATCTACAACAGTATTTCACTACAATCATGCCTTTTATGCCAATACAGTGGATAGTACACAACAAAGGCAAACAAGGGGGTTATATTGATTTTAACCATGGTCTAATTGAAAAGGCCACAAGTGGGTTATGAAATGAAAAATGGCCTCTTCCTAGGAAAACAACCAATCACGTAACTAGCTTTGGTTGCCCACTTTTCATAAATCACTTCAAACATGCATGACATTTGATTAAAATCCATCAGTAATGAGCAGCAGTGTGTGTGTGTGTGTGTGTGTGTGTGTGTGTGTGTGTGTGTGTGTGTGTGTGTGTGTGTGTGTGTGTGTGTGTGTGTGTGTGTGTGTGTGTGTGTGTGTGTGTGTGTGTGTGTGTGTGTGTGTGTGTGTGTGTCTCAAATTTTCCAAAGCCTGCTCTTTTGGACGCTCCTCATTAGTGTGAATATGAATGCATCCAGAAAGAGAGCAAGGGGAAAAATGAGGGAAAGACGGGAGGAAAAATGTAAAAGGAATCTCGGAAGAGCTTTTTAAAGGGCCCATTTCATCAGAATCGTTATTTTTTTGCGGTCCACTGAAGGCTCGTAACTGGCGGGCTATGAAGAGAGACATGCCGCAGTGGGGTTTAATTTAAAACCAGAAAGGTCACTGCGCTGAGAAAGGTCTTTGGCTCAGCCAAAAATCTAAAATGAGGAGGGAAAAAAAGGAGAGAGAGGTGGAGGGGAAGGTGGAGCAGCCTGAGAGAGAGAGAGAGGTGGAGAAGGGAAGGTGGAGCAGCCTGAGAGAGAGAGAGAGGTGGAGAAGGGAAGGTGGAGCAGCCTGAGAGAGAGAGAGGGCTGGAGAAGGGAAAGTGGAGCAGCCTGAGAGAGAGAGAGAGAGAGAGAGAGAGAGAGAGAGAGAGAGAGAGAGAGAGAGAGAGAGAGAGAGAGAGAGAGAGAGAGAGAGAGAGAGAGAGAGAGAGAGAGAGAGAGAGAGAGAGAGAGAGGTGAAGGAGAGGAAGGTGAAGCAGCCTGAGAGAGAGAGAGGTGGAGGAGGGGAAGGTGAAGCAGCCTGAGAAAGAGGTGGAGGAGGGGAAGGTGAAGCAGCCTGAGAGAGAGGGAGAGGTGGAGGAGGGGAAGGTGAAGCAGCCTGAGAGAGAGAGAGGTGGAGGAGGGGAAGATGAAGCAGCCTGAGAGAGGAGAGGTGGAGGAGGGGAAGGTGAAGCAGCCCGAGAGAGAGAGAGAGCTGGAGAAGGGAAAGTGGAGCAGCCTGAGAGAGAGAGAGAGAGAGAGAGAGAGAGAGAGAGAGAGAGAGAGAGAGAGAGAGAGAGAGAGAGAGAGAGAGAGAGAGAGAGAGAGGTGAAGGAGAGGAAGGTGAAGCAGCCTGATAGAGAGAGAGGTGGAGGAGGGGAAGGTGAAGCAGCCTGAGAAAGAGGTGGAGGAGGGGAAGGTGAAGCAGCCTGCGAGAGAGGGAGAGGTGGAGGAGGGGAAGGTGAAGCAGCCTGAGAGAGAGAGAGGTGGAGGAGGGGAAGATGAAGCAGCCTGAGAGAGAAGGAGAGGTGGAGGAGGGGAAGGTGAAGCAGCCCGAGAGAGAGGGAGAGGTGGAGGAGGGGAAGGTGGAGTGAGCTGAGAGAGAGAGAGGTGGAGGAGGGGAAGGTGGAGCGGGCTGAGAGAGAGAGAGAGAGAGAGGTGGAGGAGGGGAAGGTGAAGCAGCCTTAGAGAGAGGGAGAGGTGGAGGAGGGGAAGGTGGAGCGGGCTGAGAGAGAGAGAGAGAGGTGGACGAGGGGATGGTGAAGCAGCCTTAGAGAGAGGGAGAGGTGGAGGAGGGGAAGGTGAAGCAGCCTTAGAGAGAGGGAGAGGTGGAGGAGGGGAAGGTGAAGCAGCCTTAGAGAGAGGGAGAGGTGGAGGAGGGGAAGGTGAAGCAGCCTTAGAGAGAGGGAGAGGTGGAGGAGGGGAAGGTGAAGCAGCCTTAGAGAGAGGGAGAGGTGGAGGAGGGGAAGGTGAAGCAGCCTTAGAGAGAGGGAGAGGTGGAGGAGGGGAAGGTGGAGCGGGCTGAGAGAGAGGGAGAGAGATATGAAAGACTTACTACTGTGATGGAAAGACAGAGTGATGGCGAGGCATGCAAACATAAAAGGAAGGATGTCAGGAAAGGAAAATAGAAAACAGAGGATTATGAACTAGTAGGGAATTGAAGTAGAAACAGATGCAAGGAGACATTGCCATCTTATTTACTCCAATTATATTTTTCCACAGTCATTTATTATAAAATACAACCATTTGGAATATTCTAAATCTATATCCAATCAGAGAGTTGGAACTCCAATCTGTCCACCAATCTGTGCTGGCACGGCAGGCCCTTCAATGCCTAGTGTTGAGCTAGACTCTCTGTGGTTGGTTTGAGTTCAGAGCACTATAGTCAGATGAGAAGTTAACTTCTCCATATGCCATTCAGTATAGATATGACACTGTGTGACTTTCACAAACCACATGTCCACTTCACAATCAGTCTCATTGTAGGATATAAAAGTACTAAAATTTCATATAAAGGGGCTTTTGTTTATTTAATTTAAATACTGTGGTGCACATTGTTGCGAAATGTTCGCCTTGGCACACAGTAGTAGTAACTAGTATGTTGTCATCACCATCACCACCTCTCCCCCAGTTCTAACACTACCTACAGCATTCTTCCAACCAATATCCCAACCCTCAATCACTAGTTTATCTATGAGCTCAGTATAATTGTCTGCTTGGTTTGTGACTGCACTGCATTACATAAAAACCCACAGGAGCCTAGTGGAAGTAAAAGCACAACAGCCTTCTGACGCTTTGCACAGACGAGACGGGTTTGTTTTTAATGTTGCTAGCACACCGAGACACACCAGGCTCACTTGTAAAACGGAATGCCCCGTCTGCTTGTAAATGCAGGCCGCCCAGGAGAAGGGGAGGATGGGGGAGGGGATGGTTTCTGGGTAGGACAGGATTAAAGGAAGGGAGGAGAAGGAATTCCATTCCCCCAACCCCCAGCTATCCATCTATCGTTCAGAAGGGGATCAATTCCCCCTCGCAAAAACTCCCAATCTCTTTTAAAAACGAATACCCAATTCCAATCACAATTGCAATAAAGCATATATTGTAAAAGGGGCCAGAGTGCGACCTTAGGCTTGTCTCTATTGAATGCCTGCTGCCTGTTGGCCCACTTTGCCTTGAAATACTGCAGCACAGGACAGCCACCCCAGCCCGTCTGGAGTGATAGAAAAACGGCAGAGCCCCCAATCCCTATGCCAGAGGGAGCTGCTTCCTCCTTCCTACAGGGGGGGGGGGTGTCTGGATCAGAGGGACCACAACAGAACACAGAGAGAGAGAGAGAGAGAGAGAGAGAGAGAGAGAGAGAGAGAGAGAGAGAGAGAGAGAGAGAGAGAGAGAGAGAGAGAGAGAGAGAGAGATGGGACTGGGGGGGGGTTGTCCTGTCCTACAGTGGGTTTGTGGGATAATGAGATGGTCGGTTCTGTGCCAGTCAGCGTTGGAGGGGGTGGGAGAAAGGAGCCAGACCCAAGAACTCTGGGGTACAGCGGAGGTTTAGGCTTGTGTGTGTTATTACCACAGGGTGTGTTTCTGTTATTGCCACAGGGTGTGTGTGTGTTATTGGCACAGGGTGTGTTATTGCTTCAGGATGTGTGTTGTGTTGCCAGTGGCATCAGGAATGTGTATCCCCTCTTCCATCTCCCTCCATGCTCAGGCATGGCCGGTGTCTGATCAGATGGCCGATCAAACACTAATCATTCCCTCACGGCCCATAGCGAAGTAAAGCTGTCATTAATTTCGCAGAATTACGTCAAATGTGAGGCATTCTTTATGTGTCCGGGAGGCCGCAAGACAGTTATACGATGTGGGGCTGCTGCGCTAAGCAGATGGGGCAGCCAGGCCGTGCATACTAAATACCCACCCACCGTCCATCCATCCCCCACTCCTCCACCTCACCCCCTCTCACTCTGTTTTGCTCCCTTCTCAGTGACTCTGTCTATCACTTACCCTCTCCTTCACATCTCCTCTCCTCCATCTCCATCCCTTCCTCTGTTCTGCCCTCCTTTCAGTGACTCTGTCACTTACCCTCTCCTTCACTCCTCTTTTTCTTTGTCTACTACCCTTCCAGTGCCTTTTCTCAACTCAATTATCATTTA
The DNA here is from genome assembly GCF_045679555.1 of Salvelinus alpinus. NCBI lineage: Eukaryota > Metazoa > Chordata > Actinopteri > Salmoniformes > Salmonidae > Salvelinus > Salvelinus alpinus. The sequence continues at coordinate 32,484,721 of NC_092113.1, forward strand.
ACCCTTATCGGTTACACCCTTCCTTTCTTCCTCATCCCCATCCCCCTCCTCCTCACCCCCCCCCCTCCTCACCCCCTCCTCCTCCTCATCCCCCCCTCCTTCTCCCCCCCCCTCCTTCTCCTCCTCCCCCTCCTTCTCCTCCTCCCCCTACTCCCCCTCCTCCTCCTCACGTATTGCCATTATTCAACTTTGCCTAAAGCTCTCCCGTTATTTTAAAGTGACTTCATCACCCAGCTTTGAAGATTTGTATTTTTCATGTAGTCAGTCATCCATTGCTGCACAAAAGACATCAAACGAGAATCAGGCTTACTGCTGAAGACCTTTGTGGCTCAAATAAGATCATATCAAAGTGATTTTGAAGTGTCTGTTCTCACTTCTTAGTCTGACACATTGAATGGTGTGATTTCAATTGGACAACTATACTGAAAAAATATATAAACACAACATGCAACAATTAAAAAATGTTTGACCTAGTTACAGTTCATATAAGGATATCAGTCAGTTTAAATAAATGAATTAGGTCCTAATCTATGGGTTTTACATGACTGGACAGGAGTGCAGCCATGGGTGGGTCTTGGAGGGCATAGGCCCACCCACTTGGCAGCCAGGCCCAAACACTGGAGAGCCAGGCCCAGCCAATCAGAATGAGTTTTTCCCCACAATAGGGCTTTATAACAGACAGAAATACTCCTCAACAATCCCCCCTTGGTAACGGATGGGTGCTAGGGTCAAGGTACAGTTTATAACTATTGCATACCTGCCATTCTCTTTGAATGAGACATGTACTGTCTGTAGTGCAGTAAACTAACACAGACCAAGACTGAACCAGAACTACAACCTGCACATATCTTCTAATGTCTTGAGATACATCCAAAGCCCATCTCTTACCAGTCTGACCAGCAGTTGACAGACAGTGTAGGCTGCTACTAAACACAGAGGCCAAAATGTATAGTACAGCTAGGTCACAACCTCCCAGTGGTCATGTTGTGATATGTTGTGTTGCTCCCTTAAGCCCATCAGACCCCATCAGACCTCTGATCAGATTTATACTGCTTAAAGGAAAGTCAACACCAGGCCATCATTCTTACCGGGCTTCCACACCATTTATTAACATCAATTTTGTATTTTTTTTTATAATAAAAAAAATGGAGAGAGTAATGAAGGAAGAAGGTGGAAGGGAGGAGGGTGTGGCAGAGAGAGATTTGACAGGAGATGGCTAGCTGGGCCTGCAGTCAGAACAGAAGACTGTGATCAGCCAGGTCAGTAACACGCTGTCCTACAACCATTAATCACCTGTGTGTGTGTGTGTGTGTGTGTGTGTGTGTGTGTGTGTGTGTGTGTGTGTGTGTGTGTGTGTGTGTGTGTGTGTGTGTGTGTGTGTGTGTGTGTGTGTGTGTGTGTGTGTGATTGCCAGCCAACTCCACTCTGTTAAAACCATCTTAACACTCTTTATTGGCTACTCTTATACAGTACACTGTCTGTCTGCAAACAATGAACTACATCTGATAGCCACCTTATTAGGATAAGGATCCCTACTCCTACAATGTGTTCATGTCCAGGTATCAAATCTCTGACAAGTGGGCTGGTGTAGTTCATGATCACATTAGAAGCAATATGAGGACAAGTGGGCTGGTGTAGTTCATGATCACATTAGAAGCAATATGAGGACAAGTGGGCTGGTGTAGTTCATGATTACATTAGAAGCAATATGAGGACAAGTGGGCTGGTGTAGTTCATGATCACATTAGAAGCAATATGAGGACAAGTGGGCTGGTGTAGTTCATGATCACATTAGAAGCAATATGAGGACAAGTGGGCTGGTGTAGTTCATGATCACATTAGAAGCAATATGAGGACAAGTGGGCTGGTGTAGTTCATGATCACATTAGAAGCAATATGAGGACAAGTGGGCTGGTGTAGTTCATGATCACATTAGAAGCAATATGAGGACAAGTGGGCTGGTGTAGTTCATGATCACATTAGAAGCAATATGAGGACAAGTGGGCTGGTGTAGTTCATGATCACATTAGAAGCAATATGAGGACAAGTGGGCTGGTGTAGTTCATGATCACATTAGAAGCAATATGAGGACAAGTGGGCTGGTGTAGTTCATGATCACATTAGAAGCAATATGAGGACAAGTGGGCTGGTGTAGTTCATGATCACATTAGAAGCAATATGAGGAAAAAACGACAAGAAAGAAACGACATGGAACCTTCATTTTCTGTAACATGGAAAGTCGGGTGAGTATTGTCTTACCTTAGCACTACTGTCTGCACTGGCTGCTCGAGGAACGATAGCAGAATTATAGTGTTGTGTAGGACTGACATCAACAGTCAGAAGACAATGAAATCAGGGGGCCATGTATTGACATCATTTGAATGTGCCTACTGTATTTCGATGGTGCAGCCTAGTAACATGCAATAAATTATCTAACAAAGAGGAAGGGATCATTTGCTTTATACACATCATCATAATCTAGAAACATATCCCATATTTCCAGCTGGTGGAAGACAATTCCCAGTTCTGACTTACAGGGATAGACTGTGAACCTGACATGGTGAAGGCATCTGTTTATATCTACAGTATATCAACTGAGTGGAGGTTCTGGAGGCTTCATACAGGTTTAGTTAAAGTACACTGCCATCTGGTGTCCACTGAGGCAGATTCTACCGGCACCATGAGGGTACTACACTGCATAACATTTCTCCACCCTTCTCTCAAAGTGTGCACTTGTTGCACACTTCCCATCATTGATTTCCCAATGGTGGACACTCCTTGTAGCCAATGATTACACCAATCCAATGCATTTAAATTCATGAGTGCACACGTTGGACCCGTTTGAGAGGATCACTTTTGTCAAGACGTTGACCAACGTTGGTCACCGCCTTTGGAAGTGTGTTGCATTATGGGTATAAAAATTGTCTGACTTACTGTCGACTGCATGACCTTTACAACAACCACAGTATGATGTAAGGTCATGAACTTTTGACAGCGGTCAACTGGACATTTCTGCATTTGCTCCTCACCAACTGCAACTTGAGGTCAGAACTAAAGCATTGTGGGAGACAACCTTCTTCTGTTTTTTTGGAAGCAAAAGGCACTACATGCTCATAAAATGTTGATGTCAGCACCCATCATCGGTTATTATTAACTGTTTTGAGTAGATGACTATTTAAAGCTTAAATATATCTTTATCCTTACATCCTTACAATCTAATTACATACTGTACACCCACATGTGATCCACATTTATAACATAAATAAGTGAAACATCTTACTTGCAACAATATAGCTAATGTATTTATCCAGATGTTACTATAATGTTGTGTCCCATGTTACAGCCTACAGTTTGTCTTATCTGTACTGTTGTTGTCACCAAACAAATTTGAATTTGTTGATTGTCTATTAAGTGTGAATAAAATTGAATACATATTGTAGGCTACAAATTGGTTGTTTTGGGCAATTTTAACACTGGTAATTTTAGAGACTTAATCTATTTCCAGAAAACTGACCCTCAAGTACTCCAGACACCAGTCGCGGGGTCAATAACAAGTGCATTTGATTGCTTGGCATAGTGTTTACCCAGTAACTTATGATTGCTTGGAATAGTGTTTACCCAGTAACTTATGATTGCTTGGAATAGTGTTTACCCAGTAACTTATGATTGCTTGGCATAGTGTTTACCCAGTAACTTATGATTGCTTGGCATAGTGTTTACCCAGTAACTTATGATTGCTTGGCATTGTCAGCGGTGCATAACTGGTGGCATGGAAGTCAAACGCAGGAGAGCAGAACTTGGTAAATAGCCGGAGCCGTTTAATGTACATAACTACCGGCATACAAAAATAACAAAACACATGGGCAACAAAACCCATATCGCACCAGTCACATAAAGCACACGTACTGACAACAAACAATTCCTGACAAGGACATGGGGGAAACAGAGGGAACATATACAACATATAATTAGGGAATTGAAACCAGGTGAGTATGACAACAAGACAAAACAAATTAAACATGAAAAATGGATCGGCGATGGCTAGAAGACCGGTGACGTCGACCGCCGAACACCGCCCGAACAAGGAGAGGAACCGACTTCGGCAGAAGTTGTGACAGGCATAGAGTTTACCCAGTAACTTATGATTGCTTGGCATAGAGTTTACCCAGGAACTTATGATTGCTTGGCATAGTGTTTACCCAGTAACTTATGATTGCTTGGCATAGTGTTTACCCAGTAACTTATGATTGCTTGGCATAGTGTTTACCCAGTAACTTATAATTACTTGGCATAGTGTTTACCCAGTAACTTATGTGATCTCATGTACATGTAGTCTAATCCTTTTCACATTGCTTACCCAGTAACTAATATGAACTGATGTACAGTACATATATAGTCTAATCATTTTCTGTACAGTGGGTGTTTTGTCCTTCATGTGATTGAGGCAAATTCTGTTCTCTATGCACTCACTACCTGGTTATATATTTTTTTAAACATCACAAAAATGTAAAACCTCGGTTGGAGCCTCAGTGTGAGCTGAATCAGGTGGAAGTGGTCCTCGCTAAGCAAGCGGTGTGATGTCAGGGACAACAAGTCTGCCTAATACATCTCCCTTGGCTACTATGGGTCCACATTTACACCCACACGTACAAACCACCTCACATCTACATTGATGCTATAATGATTATTGATTAGATGTATTACTACCATTATACTGCTGCTCATTGATTATTGATTTCCCATTACCATTTGTATCCATTTATCCTGCTACTGGTCACTCTTATTCCTATTTACAGTATGTCCCCCCACTTCTAAAACCAAAGTTGTGCCCCTGGATAAGCATGATATGCTGTCAACACACTGCACACCAGGGCTAGAGAGTGAGGGAGGCAGATACTTATTAGTCTAGCACCTTTTCCCACATGGAGTGTTGTCAGGTAATATTACCTCGCCTGAAAATAAAGCAGAACCGCACACTCTAGGAGCTCAGATGCAAAAATATTTAATTTACCAACGTTTCGACAGGCAAGCTGTCTTCATCAGGGTACAATCACAGACACTGCGGGATGACTCGTTTATATATAGTGTCAAGACACACAGGTGTCTGTAATCATGGCCAAGAGTGGCCTAATATCATTGGTTAATTTCTCAAATATTAAAATGGCATAGAAAGAGCAGCATACAATAAATACAAATGGATAACATACGATCATAGACTCACTTAAGACCACACAAGCCTACAAACAACCACAATGGCAAAGTCACAACAATCACAACAATCACAAGAATGGCTTCAGATCAAAGTCCACGTTGAGACCGAAGGGAGCAAGGGTCTTTAAGTTAAAGATCCAAGCAGCCTCTCGTTTTAACAATAAATTATCAAGGTCACCCCCTCTCCTAGGGAGGGTGACATGTTCGATGCCAATATAACGCAGAGACGAAATCGAGTGGCCTGAGTGGGCCGCAACTGGGTAGGTTAAGTTTTGGCACCTAATGGTGCTACGATGCTCTGAGATACGTACTTTTAATTCACACTTTGTTTTACCCACATAATTTTTACCACATGGACAAGTTATAAGATAAATAACTGCCTTAGTGGAGCACGTAATAACACCTTTGATTGGGATCGATTTCCCTGTTTGTGGGTGTTTGAAGGATCTGCATTTATAAGTGCCATTGCATTGAGCACAGCCATTACACTTGTAATTTCCATCCAGTAGGGGCGCAAATAGACGTTGTTCAGGAATATCTTGGGGTGGTAAATCAGAGGGTACCAATTGGTCTCTGAGATTTCTGCCCCGCGAAAATATGACCAAGGGAAGGTCCGAAAACACATTACCGAGACTATCATCGGATTTTAGAATGTGCCAATGTTTGTGAACGATTCCCTTAATTTGTTCAGAGCGCTTTGAATAGCGGGTAGTTAGAATGCAAGAATGCGTCTTTTTGCGAGACTGCCCTTGAAAAAGGTAATGTCTCGTTTTGTTTTGAATTTTCTCAATGGCAATATTAATCTGATCATTTTTGTACCACCTCTCCTTGAACTTTCTTTGCGTCTCAGCCATATTTCTGTCGAAATCTGATTGTTTTTTGCAAATTCTTTTGATTCGACATAATTGGCTGTAGGGCAAACTATTTTTCAAGGGAAGTGGGTGACAACTGTCAGCCCTCAAACTGTTACGATCAGTAGGTTTCCTGTAAAGATCAGTGTATAGAACATTATTTTCACACAAGATCAGAAGATCAAGAAAACTGATTTGACGTGTATCAGATTGCATAGTAAATCTCAGATGCTCAGAACAGGAGTTAAGAAAAGTATGGAATGCCTGGAGCTGTTTTGCATCACCCCTCTATAGAACAAAAATATCATCAATATACCGTTTCCAAACAATGATGTTAGGCAAGAAAACATTGTTGAGAGGATTGAAAATGGACTGTTTCTCCATGTAACCCACATACAAATGAGCATAGTTAGGAGCCATGGGGGATCCCATAGCAGTACCCTTCGTCTGAATAAAGAAATCATTTAGAAACATGAAATAGTTGTGTGTGAGTACTATTTCAGCCAATGTTATAACGCATTCACTGGAAGGTAGTTTATTGGGGTCACGTTGCAATATTACCTCGCCAACATCTCTCCTGTCATGTCTCTTCACCTGTCAATGCTGCCGTGCTCAAGTGTCATTCCGGAGTAAATTAAGACCTCTGCTTTTCCTGGAGATGGGCAAGTAATTCATAGCCTATCATTTTACAGGACAGTATGCAATTATAGCAATAACACATTTTGTTGTTGCAAATGCAGTGGATATGGTTGCTCTCATCAAAATCTACCCTTCATCCATTATTTCGCAATTCATATTAAACCCGATGAGTTGTTTTTCTCTGCACATCAATGACTTGCCGCTGGAGTAGGACCGTTTATTATAAGGCCATGTGGTATGACCAATGAGAGTGACCGTGTATTGCAATCGGCGAATAAAACATAATGAATCACCAGCCATGGACGCTACAAGCATCACATTACAGTAGAACGTTATGCACTTTCAAGCGTCTCATCTGTGTTTGGGGGTTGTAGTTTTATTCTATCATCTCTAGCTTCAGATTTGTGCTTCAGTCAGTCATAAAGAACAGCAGTTCCCATAATACAGCAAACACACCACCACTCTGTGATGCATGTGTTTATGTTACTGTTCTAGGTTAGTGGAACAGTTGAGCCAAAGAGACGCCGTTATGCATCTTTAGAATCGTTGTTTTCTGACACCGTTTTCTGACACTTTGCCTCACTTTAATCTAATAGTGACGACTCAATTGGAGAGCAAAAAGGCCAGAATAAGGTACGTCACAGTAGAAGAAACTCTGTCGATCTGTATCTGCGTAGAGTTCTCCCTCTGCAGACAAAGGAAAACTAGCTTATTGTCCTGTTTAGTGATGCTAACGCACAAGTATTTGTTGTTGATGCACAAGTTTTCTTTTCTATTTCAGATTACGGTGAGATCGGTTAACGGGCCCGATGGTCCTGATTATTATTGCTTTTGCGCATAAAGAGAGAGTTTATTTTGTACTAACTAGTCTAGTGCAATGGCTCTCAACCTTTTTCGTTTACTGTAGCACCAGCTGAATTTTGCTTTACCCGCAGTAGCCCTGAAGTACCCCCTCATGTCCCTCATGTGCATTTTTACCAGTAGGCCAATGATCTCACGAGTCTTCTCAAGTACCCCCTGTGGTTAGGCCAAGTACCCCCAGGAATCCTAGTACCCCTATTTGGGAACCACTGGTCTAGTGCGCACACTGGAGGCTACTGCTGCTAGGCTACTGCTGCTAGGCTACTGGGCCTTGTCTTGAACACTCATCTCCTCGGTGTTATTTGAACACTCACACAGTTTAGAGGTATTTTTTGTTTTATCTTATATAGTAAAATAAGTCGTTTTTTAATCACAGATTGTATTATTTGTGGACTTTTGTTAATTTCTAACAAAATAAACATAACACAAATGCTCTTGTCAGGTGCAATAATGCAGGTTGTTTTTGTTGTGCTTCTTAATGGGTTATACATGTCCTATAAACGTGGTATTACCTAATACACATTCAAATCAAATGTTATTCGTTTTGTACACATATTTTGCGGATGTTGCAGGTGTAGCGAAATGTTTAGCTCCAACAGTGCAGCAATACCTAACAATACAAAACAATACACACAAATCCAAAAATAAAAATACATTATTTAAGAAATATAGAAATATTAGAACGAGCAATGTCAGAGTCAGGAATATAAATACATATGTATATGATGGTGTGTTTAGACAGTATGAACAGTATATGAATAGAAAAGGTGTGTACAGCAGTAGTTATATAGGATGAGCCTTGACTAGAATACTGTTTATACATATGAAGTGGGTTAAACAGTAGACTCACTATTTACCTTTTGTAATCTTTGTAATATGGAGAATATGTTAGTCAAATACAAGTTAGAAATGACCTACTGCTCCATACCATTCTCTATCACAATGCCCCTGTTTACTTTGTTCATTTGAGGTTACATTGTATTACTGGGATTTAGACATTAGTCATGTAATCCCAAAGATAGTCACCTTTACCTCTACCTACATGTACATATTACCTCAAATAACCTCGACTAACCTGTGCCCTGCACATTGACTCAGTACCGGTACCCCTGTATATAGCCTTGTTACTGTTTATTTTATTGTCTATTTTTTTTATCCTAAATGTATTTATATTTTTTATATTTTTTACTTCATTTTATTTTAGTAAATACTTTCTTAACACTTTTTTTTTTTTAAACTGTATTGTTGGTTAAGGGCTTGTAAGTAAGCATTTTACTGTAAGGTCTACACCTGTTGTATTCGGCGCATGTGACAAATAACATTGGATTTGATTTATGCCAGTACAATAGTGAACGGTATCGCACCTCTCCTGTTGGCTACTGTGTCTCGGCCTCAATACTAGATTATGCCTAACTGTGTGAAATGATTAGGGTGGTTGAGCGTTCAGCTTTGCATTCAGCATGCTTAGAGTGCAATTGAAGTCCCACGTAGCTGTTGACTTTTTAAGCATGAAGTCATCTGTAGGCCTATATGCATGTCGACACATAACTAGAGTGGTGAACAATAACAATAAGACATTGGGCAATGGCTGAAATAAATAGTCTGTGACAGTGTTGTTGGCATTTGGCAGAGTGTCTTTGTGTGTGTGTTGTCATGTAGTAGAGGTAATGAATCATGGTAGTTATGGGCCTCACTGTCATCGAGGTGTTAGTAGCCCAGGGGTCTGGGGGTGTCAGGGCTGAGAGTGTCAGGGGAAGGGGTGTCAGGGGGCTGGGGGTGTCAGGGCTGAGAGTGTCAGGGGAAGGGGTGTCAGGGGGCTGGGGGTGTCAGGCAGCTTGGGGGTTCAGGGTGCTGGGTCTGTCATGGTGTAGGGGGTGTCAGGGTCTGGGGTGTCAGGGTGCTGGGTTTGTCAGGGTGTAGGGGGTGTCAGGGTCTGGGGTGTCAGGGTGTAGGGGGTGTAGGGGGTGTCAGGGTGCTGGGTTTGTCAGGGTTTAGGGGGTGTCAGGGTCTGGGGTGTCAGGGTGCTGGGTTTGTCAGGGTGTAGGGGGTGTCAGGGTCTGGGGTGTCAGGGTGCTGGGTTTGTCAGGGTGTAGGGGGTGTCAGGGTCTGGGGTGTCAGGGTGCTGGGTTTGTCAGGGTGTAGGGGGTGTCAGGGTCTGGGTCTGGGGTGTCAGGGTGTAGGGGGTGTCAGGGTGTAGGGGGTGTCAGGGTCTGGGGTGTCAGGGTGCTGGGTCTGTCAGGGTGTAGGGGGTGTCAGGGTCTGGGGTGTCAGGGTGTAGGGGGTGTCAGGGTGTAGGGGGTGTCAGGGTCTGGGGTGTCAGGGTGCTGGGTTTGTCAGGGTGTAGGGGGTGTCAGGGTCTGGGGTGTCAGGGTGCTGGGTCTGTCAGGGTGTAGGGGGTGTCAGGGTCTGGGGTGTCAGGGTGCTGGGTCTGTCAGGGTGTAGGGGGTGTCAGGGTCTGGGGTGTAAGGGTGTAGGGGGTGTCAGGGTGTAGGGTGTAAGGGTGTAGGGGGTGTCAGGGTGCTGGGTCTGTCAGGGTGTAGGGGTTGTCAGGGTGCTGGGTCTGTCAGGGTGTAGGGGGTGTCAGGGTCTGGGGTGTCAGGGTGCTGGGTCTGTCAGGGTGTAGGGGGTGTCAGGGTCTGGGGTGTAAGGGTGTAGGGGGTGTCAGGGTGTAGGGTGTGTCAGGGTCTGGGGTGTCAGGGTGCTGGGTCTGTCAGGGTGTAGGGGGTGTCAGGGTCTGGGGTGTAAGGGTGTAGGGGGTGTCAGGGTGTAGGGTGTGTCAGGGTCTGGGGTGTCAGGGTGCTGGGTCTGTCAGGGTGTAGGGGGTGTCAGGGTCTGGGGTGTAAGGGTGTAGGGGGTGTCAGGGTGTAGGGTGTGTCAGGGTCTGGGGTGTCAGGGTGTAGGGGGTGTCAGGGTCTGGGGTGTCAGGGTGCTGGGTTTGTCAGGGTGTAGGGTGTGTCAGGGTCTGGGGTGTAAGGGTGTAGGGGGTGTCAGGGTGTAGGGTGTGTCAGGGTCTGGGGTGTCAGGGTGTAGGGGGTGTCAGGGTGTAGGGGGTGTCAGGGTGTAGGGGGTGTCAGGGTGTAGGGGGTGTCAGGGTGTAGGGGGTGTCAGGGTCTGGGGTGTCAGGGTGTAGGGGGTGTCAGGGTGTAGGGTGTGTCAGGGTCTGGGGTGTCAGGGTGTAGGGGGTGTCAGGGTGTAGGGTGTGTCAGGGTCTGGGGTGTAAGGGTGTAGGGGGTGTCAGGGTGTAGGGTGTGTCAGGGTCTGGGGTGTCAGGGTGTAGGTGGTGTCAGGGTCTGGGGTGTAAGGGTGTAGGGGGTGTCAGGGTGTAGGGTGTGTCAGGGTCTGGGGTGTCAGGGTGTAGGGGGTGTCAGGGTGTAGGGTGTGTCAGGGTCTGGGGTGTCAGGGTGTAGGTGGTGTCAGGGTCTGGGGTGTCAGGGTGTAGGTGGTGTCAGGGTCTGGGGTGTAAGGGTGTAGGGGGTGTCAGGGTGTAGGGTGTGTCAGGGTCTGGGGTGTCAGGGTGTAGGGGGTGTCAGGGTGTAGGTGGTGTCTTTCCCCCATGCCTCTACATGACCTCCATATGCTCATTGAAGAGATCCACTTACATTGAACAAACACTCCCAGAGTACACCTCTCTTTCTCTCAGCCATTTGTTTCACAGCAGTCACCTCTTACCTACTTCTCAATGTGCTCCTCTGAACAGGTCCTTGAGTTCCAGACAAATATATACTGTATGTCAAATATTATAAATTATTTTAGGTGTGCTTAATTTAGCTTGAAGTTTGCATTTTTGTGACTACTCTATTGGTTCTGTCTTATCAAACATTTCAATCAAGTGCAGCGCAAGTATGTAAAAGTGTTTGACTAATTTATTTGTGGTTATACGTATTGTGAAATAAAAGGGATGCCTGACTGTATTTTTCCTCCCTTTACCATGTATTCCCACAGGTGTTCGCCAGTCTACCTGTGTTACTGTGTTGCCATGGAGAAGGCTTCGAGGGTGGAGTTTAGGAACGTGGGTAGTAGCTACTTCCCTCAGAGCCGCGTGGAGTGCCACTACAGTATCAGCTCACAACATACCTGGGCCAGCCATGACTGGGTCGGACTCTTCAAGGTAAAGTTAACCTGATCAAGTTAACCTGATAACTACAAACTGAGTGTGAGGAGTGGCAGACTCTGTTGAGTGTAAATAAAGTGGAATGCAAAACAATTCTTGATGTATTAACAACCAGAATTGTTGTGTGTTTACGTGTGTGCCTCCCTGTCTATGTCCCTGTCCCCTTGTCGGTCTCTCAATGTTGATCTCTCTCTCTTCTCTCTCCGCTGACTCCCTCAGGTGGGATGGTTGTCAGTGAAGGACTACCACACCTTTGTCTGGGCCCTGGCCCCGGCAGGCTACCAGGAGGGCACAGATGTCAACTGCTGTGTCCATTTCCAGGGTACTGCTCTCTTTTCAAACCCTTCCTCTATTTCTGACAGTGTGCCTGGTCAACATTTATACTCTGTTCAGAGACTATAGCATACATAAATCCAGTAATTTACATGTTTAGGGTATACTTTTCTGCTCTTTTGCACACCAGTATCTCTTCTTGCACATGATCATCTGATGATTTATCACTCCAGTGTTAATCTGCTAAATTGTAATTATTCGATTTATTGCCTACCTCATGCCTTTTGCACACATTGTATATAGATTCTCTTTTTTTTTCTACCATGTTATTGACTTGTTTATTGTTTACTCCATGTGTAACTCTGTGTTGTCTGTTCACACTGCTATGCTTTATCTTGGCCAGGTCGCAGTTGCAAATGAGAACTTGTTCTCAACTAGCCTACCTGGTTAAATAAAGGTGAAATAAAAATAAAGTAATGAAATAAAGATAGATATCCACACTTAATAAAAGTGTGAGAGCGTTCAACAGTGTGTTGGTATAGATCTGTATTTCACAACATTCATACTCTGCCAAGGTCTGTAAGGAAAAGCTCTAACTTTGAATTGATCTTTCAGTAAATGGAATTAGCCTGTTGGATGGTACTGTAGGCTCCTGAATGATATTTAAAGCAGAGAAAGGACTCAATAAGTTACATTGTGTTATAGAAAGGAGATGATCAGATTGTTTCCCTCTCTCTCTCTCTCTCTCTCTCTCTCTCTCTCTCTCTCTCTCTCTCTCTCTCTCTCTCTCTCTCTCTCTCTCTCTCTCTCTCTCTCTCTCTCTCTCAATTCAATTCAATTCAATTCAATTCAATTTCAATTCAATTCAAGGGGCTTTATTGGCATGGGAAACATGTGTTAACATTGCCAAAGCAAGTGAGGTAGGTAATATACAAAAGTCAAATAAACAATAAAAATGAACAGTAAACATTACACATACAGAAGTTTCAAAACAATAAAGACATTACAAATGTCATATTATATATATGCAGTGTTGTAACAATGTACAAATGGTTAAAGCACACAAGTTAAAATAAATA
>NC_092113.1:32502745-32515245 GCF_045679555.1 Salvelinus alpinus
AATTATGTTTTTATACTGAACAAATAGCATTTAGGGATTGCACTTGGAAACATCCCGTGTCCACACCTGACACCACTTACTAAAACATCTGCCCATTTCTAGTTGTTAGGTCTATCAAGCCCATTTTGTTCCCTGATATTGTTCACATGTTGTGGAAGCCATCTGATGTGTTTCCAGCTCTGGACATCAATAATTCACTCATAGCTTGTCAATGAAAGATTACTTAAAAAAACAACAACAAAAAACGGTTATTTTGTGTGTGCTTAATCTTGTGTATTCTGAACTACGTAACTCCAATCTATCTTTTGATCATTTCCTTATAATCTCCCAGATGTCTTCTTTCCAAATATACCAAGTTTTGGCATGTCAGAATCATGTAATTACACATGAATAGCAGTTACTTTTGGGTATGTCTATTTAGGCGTAAATCTACATTTTGCCATTACATTTAAGAGGATAAGCATGTAGACATCTAGTTAAATAATCCATTGACCATTTCCCTTTACCCCTCCCTCCCTCGTGCAGCCTCCTACCTGCCCAAGCCCAGTTCCCAACAGTACCAGTTTGTGTATGTGGATGGGAAGGGGGAGGTGTGCTCTGCCAGCCCCCAGTTTACCTTCAGTGCCCCCAAGCCTCTGGAAGACCTGGTCACCCTGGAGGAAGGAGCCCACGGAGAGGAGGGAGGGACTGACATGCTGCTGGTTGTACCCAGGGCTGAGCTACTGCAGGTGAGCAGAGAGGAGGGGGGGTAGTTAAGGAGGAGGGGGATCAAAGTACATATTTCCATCTTTCACTTATAGAGAGAGTGAATGAAATTGGATATGAATGAAAGTGGATGAAATGTATGAACAGAGGTGGTAATCAATACACTGTTCCAAAGAGATGGAAGATGGAGATCGAGATCATGTTTTAGGGGGACTCATTTTCTCTCTTTCTCTCGATCAGAGTCGCCTGCAAGAGTGTCTGCGTGAGCGGGCCGAATTGATCCATGCGCGGGAGGGGGCAGAAAGGATGAAGCAGAGAGAGAAGGAGAAGTACGGGAAGGCGAGAGAGGCTTGGGACAGAGGAAGTGAGCAGCTGGAGAGGAACATCTCTGAGCTAAAGGAAGAGCTGCGAGAGAGCAGAGACAGGATGGAAGAGATGGAGAGGAGGCAGGAGGTAATGTAACATTACAAGACAGGGTTAATGTCCATGCCAAGGTTGTTGATTATGTCCAAGTAGCCCCAGTGTCTGTGTAAAATGTGATTGGACGTAGATAGACAAGATCACAACCCCAGATGTAAATGATCTTGTTATGTTAAATGCCAAAGCAGCAGGAGTTCATTTACAAGTCTAATGTGCTTTTCCATCTACAAGGAGGCTCAGGATACCATACTTTATAGAATATATACAGGTGAAGTCTGAAGTTTACATACACCTAAGCCAAATACATTTAAACTCAGTTTTTCACAATTCCTGACATTTAATCCTAGTAAAAATCCCTGTTTTAGGTCAGTTAGGATCACCACTTTATTTTAAGAATGTGAAATGTCAGAATAATAGTAGAGAGAATGATTTATTTCAGCTTTTATTTCGTTCATCACATTCCCAGTGGGTCAGAAGTTTACATACACTCAATTAGTATTTGGTAGCATTGCCTTTAAATTGTTTAACTTCTCTGGGATATATGGGACGGTAGCGTCCCTCGTAGGACATCATGTTACACAATACATTTATGTTTTGTTCGATAATGTGCATATTTATATCCACAAATCTCGGTTTACATTGGCGCCATGTTCAGAAATGCCTCCAAAATATCCGGAGAAATTGCAGAGAGCCACGTCAAATAACAGAAATACTCATCATAAACTTTGATGAAAGATACAGTGGGGAGAACAAGTATTTGATACACTGCCGATTTTGCAGGTTTTCCTACTTACAAAGCATGTAGAGGTCTGTAATTTTTATCATAGGTACACTTCAACTGTGAGAGACGGAATCTAAAACAAAAATCCAGAAAATCACATTGTATGATTTTTAAGGAAATTATTTGCATTTTATTGCATGACATAAGTATTTGATCACCTACCAACCAGTAAGAATTCCGGCTCTCACAGACCTGTTAGTTTTTCTTTAAGAAGCCCTCCTGTTCTCCACTCATTACCTGTATTAACTGCACCTGTTTGAACTCGTTACCTGTATAAAAGACACCTGTCCACACACTCAATCAAACAGACTCCAACCTCTCCACAATGGCCAAGACCAGAGAGCTGTGTAAGGACATCAGGGATAAAATTGTAGACCTGCACAAGGCTGGGATGGGCTACAGGACAATAGGCAAGCAGCTTGGTGAGAAGGCAACAACTGTTGGCGCAATTATTAGAAAATGGAAGAAGTTGAAGTTGACGGTCAATCACCCTCGGTCTGGGGCTCCATGCAAGATCTCACCTCGTGGGGCATCAATGATCATGAGGAAGATGAGGGATCAGCCCAGAACTACACGGCAGGACCTGGTCAATGACCTGAAGAGAGCTGGGACCACAGTCTCAAAGAAAACCATTAGTAACACACTACGCCGTCATGGATTAAAATCCTGCAGCGCACGCAAGGTCCCCCTGCTCAAGCCAGCGCATGTCCAGGCCCGTCTGAAGTTTGCCAATGACCATCTGGATGATCCAGAGGAGGAATGGGAGAAGGTCATGTGGTCTGATGAGACAAAAATAGAGCTTTTTGGTCTAAACTCCACTCGCCGTGTTTGGAGGAAGAAGAAGGATGAGTACAACTCTAAGAACACCATCCCAACCGTGAAGCATGGAGGTGGAAACATCATTCTTTGGGGATGCTTTTCTGCAAAGGGGACAGGACGACTGCACCGTATTGAGGGGAGGATGGATGGGGCCATGTATCGCGAGATCTTGGCCAACAACCTCCTTCCCTCAGTAAGAGCATTGAAGATGGGTCGTGGCTGGGTCTTCCAGCAAGACAACGACCCGAAACACACAGCCAGGGCAACTAAGGAGTGGCTCTGTAAGAAGCATCTCAAGGTCTTGGAGTGGCCTAGCCAGTCTCCAGACCTGAACCCAATAGAATATCTTTGGAGGGAGCTGAAAGTCCGTATTGCCCAGCGACAGCCCCGAAACCTGAAGGATCTGGAGAAGGTCTGTATGGAGGAGTGGGCCAAAATCCCTGCTGCAGTGTGTGCAAACCTGGTCAAGAACTACAGGAAACGTATGATCTCTGTAATTGCAAACAAAGGTTTCTGTACCAAATATTAAGTTCTGCTTTTCTGATGTATCAAATACTTATGTCATGCAATAAAATGCAAATTAATTACTTAAAAATCATACAATGTGATTTTCTGGATTTTTGTTTTAGATTCCGTCTCTCACAGTTGAAGTGTACCTATGATAAAAATTACAGACCTCTACATGCTTTGTAAGTAGGAAAACCTGCAAAATCGGCAGTGTATCAAATACTTGTTCTCCCCACTGTACATGTTTTACATATAATTAAAGATACACTTGTTCTTAATGCAACCGCTGTGTCAGATTTAAAAAAAACTTTACGTAAAAAGCACACCATGCAATAATCTGAGACGGCGCTCAAACATAACAACATTTCTCCGCCATGTTGGAGTCAACAGAAATACGAAATGACATCATAAATATTCCCTTACCTTTGATCATCTTCATCAGAATGCACTCCCAGGAATCCTAGTTCCACAATAAATCGTTGTTTTGTTCGATAATGTCCATTACTCATGTCTAAGTAGCTACTTTTGCTAGCATGTTTAGTGAACATGTCCAAACGCTCGCGCAAATGCAGGCGAACTCGGACGAAAACTTCAAAAAGTTATATAACAGGTCGAATAAACTGGTCAAACTAAGTAGAGAATCAATCTTCAGGATGTTGTTATCATATATATCCAATAATGTTCCAACCGGAGCATTCCTTCATGTCTGTAGAAGTTATGGAACGCACGGCGGTATCATGAGGAAAGCGCGTGACCAGGAACTGGCAATCTGCCAGACCACTGACTCATTTCCCTCCCATCCGGCCCCACAACACAGCATAAGCTTCATTCCACATTCTACAGACTGTTGACATCTAGTGGAAGGCGTAGGAAGTGCAAACAGATCCATATCTTACAGGGAATTGAATCGGCGATGAGTTGAACATTGACCAGTCTCAGAATTCTCACTTCCTGTTTTGATTTTTTCTCAGGTTTTTGCCTGCCATATGAGTTCTGTTATACTCACAGACATCATTCAAACAGTTTTAGAAACTTCAGAGTGTTTTATATCCAATAGTAATAATAATATGCATATATTAGCATCTGGGACAGAGTAGGAGGCAGTTCACTATGGGCACGCAATTCATCCAAAAGTGAAAATGCTGCCCCCTATCATAAAGAAGTTACTTGGGTCAAACGTTTCGGGAAGCCTTCCACAAGCTTCCCACAATAAGTTGGGTACATTTTGGCCCATTCCTCCTGACAGAGCTGGTGTAACTGAGTCAGGTTTGTAGGCCTCCTTGCTCGCACATGCTTTTTCAGTTCTACCCACAAATTGTCTATAGGATTAAGGTCAGGGCTTTGTGATGTCCACTCCAATACTTTGACTTTGTTGTCCTTAAGCCATTGTGCCACAACTTTGGAAGTATGCTTGGGGTCATTGTCCATTTGGAAGACCCATTTGCGACCAAGCTTTAACTTCCTGACTGATGTCTTGAGATGTTGCTTCAATATAGCCACATAATTTTCCTACCTCATGATGCCATCTATTTTGTGAAGTGCACCAGTCCCTCCTGCAGCAAAGTAACCCCTACAACATGTTGCTGACTCCCACGTACTTCACGGTTGGGATGGTGTTCTTCGGCTTGCAAGCATCCCCCTTTTTCCTCCAAACATAACGATGGTCATTATGGCCAAACAGTTCTATTTTTGTTTCATCAGACCAGAGGACATTTCTCCAAAAAGTACGATCTTTGTCCCCATGTTCAGTTGCTAACCGTAGTCTGGCTTTTTTATGGCGGTTTTGGAGCAGTGGCTTCTTCCTTGCTGAGCGGCCTTTCAGGTTATGTCGATATAGGCCTCGTTTTACTGTGGATATAGATGCTTTTGTACCTGTTTCCTTCAGCATTTTCAGAAGGTCCTTTGCTGTTGTTCTGGGATTCATTTGCACTTTTCGCACCAAAGTACATTCATCTCTAGGAGACAGAACGCGTCTCCTTCCTGAGCGGTATGACAGCTGCGTGGTGCCATGGTGTTTATACTTGCGTACTATTGTTTGTACAGATGAACGTGGTACCTTCAGGTGTTTGGAAATTGCTCCCAAGGATGAACCAGACTTGTGGAGGTCTACAATTCTTTTTCTGAGGTCTTGGCTGATTTCTTTACATTTTCCGATGATGTCAAGCAAAGAGGCACTGAGTTTGAAGGTAGGCCTTGAAATACATCCACAGGTTCACCTCCAATTGCCTCAAGTGATGTCAATTAGCCTATCAGAAGCTTCTAAAGCCATGACATCATTTTCTGAAAATTTACAAGCTGTTTAACCTTTCTGCGCACAGATCCCGATTACGGGATCATTTCCCTAAACAACCGCTGAATTGCAGGGCACCAAATTCCAAAAATATTACAAAAAATATTTATAATCATGCAATCACAAGTGAAGTATACCAAAACACAGCTTAGCTTGTTGTTAATCCACCTATCGTGTCAGATTTTGAAAATGTGCTTTACAGAGAAAGAAATCCAAGCTTTTGTGAGTGTATCAATCAATGCTACAACAGCTAGCCCCAAATTAGCATGGTCACGAAAGTCAGAAAAGCAATAAAATTTATCTCTTACCTTTGATAATCTTCGGATGTTTGCATTCACGAGACTCCTAGTTACACAACAAATGTTCTTTTTGTTTGATAAATATTACTTTTATAACAAAAAAACGCCATTTGGGTTGCGCGTTATGTTGAGAAAACTACAGCCTCGTTCCGTTCGACGAAAATTCCAAAAGTATCCGTAATGGTCGTAGAAACATGTCAAATGTTTTTTATAATCAATCCTCAGGTTGTTTTTAACAAACATAATCGATAATATTTCAACCGGACCGTAACCTATTCAATAAGAGAGAAAATGAAAATGGAGAGCTCTCCTCTGGCGCGCAGGAACTATTCAGAGGACACCTGACTACTTTTGAAAAATCTCGTTCATTTTTCAAAATAAAAGCCTGAAACTATGTCTAAAGCCTGGTCACAGCCTGAGGAAGCCATTGGAAAAGGAATCTGGTTGATACCCCTTTAAATGGAAGAAAGACTGGCCAGGAAACACAGATTAAAAAATATATATATATCACTTCCGGGCTATATTTTCTCAGGTTTTCGCCTGCAGAATCAGTTTTGTTATACTCACAGACAATATTTTGACAGTTTTGGAAACTTTGGAGTGTTTTCTATCCTAATCTGTAAATTATATGCATATTCTACGATCTGGACCTGCGAAATAGTCAGTTTACCTTGGGAACGTTATTTAAAAAATAATAATAATCTGACCCCTAGCATCAAGAAGTTAATTAAAGGCACTGTCAACTTAGTGTATGTAAACTTCTGACCCACTGGAATTGAGATACAGTGAATTATAAGTGAAATAATTTGTCTGTGAACAATTGTTGGAAAAATGACTTGTGTCATGCACAAAGTAGATGTCCTAACCGACTTGCCAAAACTATAGTTTGTTCACAAGAAATTTGTGGAGTTGTTGAAAAATGAGTTTTAATGACTCCAACCTAAGTGTATGTAACTGTAGATTTTATACATCTCTTTCTTTCTGGCTCTTTCTTTCTCTCCCTTTCTCCTCTTTCTCTTTCTCCCTCTGTCTCTCTCTCCCGTTGTCTCTCTCCCCCATTACAGCAGGTGGAGGCGTCAGGGGAGGCCTTGGCTCAGGAGAAGAGTTCCATACTGGCCAAGAAAGCAGCCAGCAAACAGCGAATCAGAGAGCTGGAGGATGACATTAAAGCGCTAACACTGAAAGCTGTGGAACGAGAGACTGAGCTGGAGAGGTCAGAGACTTTCTCTATCTCCCTCAACCTCAATCTCAATCCTTCTTTTGATCTTTCTCTATCTCCCTCAATCTCAACCCAACTTTTGATCTTTCTCTAGCTCCCTCAACCTCAATCTCAACCCAACTTTTGATCTTTCTCTATCTCCCTCAACCTCAATCTCAATCCTTCTTTTGATCTTTCTCTATCTCTCTCAACCTCAATCTCAATCCTTCTTTCGATCTTTCTCTATATCTCTCAACCATAACCTTCTTTTGATCTTTCTCTATCTCCCTCAATCTCAATCCTTCTTTTGATCTTTCTCTATCTCCCTCAACCTCAATCTCAATCCTTCTTTTGATCTTTCTCTATCTCTCTCAACCTCAATCTCAAGCCTTCTTTTGATCTTTCTCTATCTCCCTCAACCTAAATCTCAATCCTTCTTTTGATCTTTCTCTATCTCTCTCAACCTCAATATCAATCCTTCTTTTGATCTTTCTCTATCTCTCTCAACCTCAATCTCAATTCTTCTTTTGATCTTTCTCTATCTATCTATCTATCTATCTATCTATCTATCTATCTATCTATCTATCTATCTATCTATCTCTCTCAACCTCAATCTCCATCCTTCTTTTGATCTTTCTCTCTCTCAATTCAATTTCAATTCAATTTAAGGTGCTTTATTGGCATGGGAATCATATGTTTACATTGCAAAAGCAAGTGAAATAGATATTTAACAAAAGTGAAATAAACCCCCAAAAATGTACAGTAAAGATTACACTTACAAAAGTTCCAAAAGAATAAAAACATTTCAAATGTCATATTATGTCTATATACAGTGTTGTAATGATGTGCAAACAGATAATTACAAAAGGGAAAATAAATAAACATAAATATAGGTTGTATTTACAATGATATTTGTTCTTAACTGGTTGGCCTTTTCTTGTAGCAACAGGTCACAAATCTTGCTGCTGTGGTGGCACACTGCTATTTCACCCAGTAGATACGGGAGTTTATCAAAATTGGATTTGTTTTCAAATTCTTTGTGGGTCTGTGTAATCTGAGGGAAATATGTGTCTCTAATATGGCCATACATTTGGCAGGAGGTTAGGAAGTGCAGCTCAGATTCCCCCTAATTTTGTGGACAGTTTGCACATAGCCTGTCTTCTCTTGAGAGCCTGGTCTGCCTTCGGCGGCCTTTCTCAATAGCAAGGCTATGCTCACTGAGTCTGTACATAGTCAAAGATTTCCTTAATTTTTGGTCAGTCACAGTGGTCAGGTATTCTGCCACTGTGTACTCTCTGTTTAGGGCCAAATAGCATTCTAGTTTGCTCAGTTTTTTTGTACATTTTTCCAATGTGTCAAGTAATTATCTTTTTGTTTTCTCATGATTTGGTTGGGTCTAATTGTGTTGCTGTCCTGGGGCTCTGTGGGGTCTGTTTGTGCTTGTGAACAGAGCCCCAGGACCAGCTTGCTTAGGGGCCTCTTCTCCAGGTTCATCTCTCTGTAGGTGATGGCTTTGTTATGGGAGGTTTGGGAATCGCTTCCATTTAGGTGGTTGTAGAATTTAACAGCTATTTTCTGGATTTTGATCATTCGCGGGTATCGGCCTAATTCTGCTCTGCATGCATTATTTGGTGTTCTACGTTGTACGCAGAGGATATTTTTGTAGAATATATTCGTTGATATATATGTTGAAGAGGGTGGGGCTTAAGCTGCATCCCTGTCTTATCCCCCGGCCCTGTGGAAGCAAATGTGTGTGTTTTTTGCCAATTTTAACCGCACACTTGTTGTTCGTGTACATGGATTTTATAATGTATATTTTTTCCCCAACACCACTTTCCATCAATTTGTATAGCAGACCCTCATGCCAAATTGAGTCAAAAGCTTTTTTGAAATCAACAAAGCATGAGAAGACTTTGCCTTTGTTTTGTTTTGTTTGTTTGTCAATTAGGGTGTGCAGGGTGAATACGTGGTCTGTCGTACGGTAATTTGGTAAAAAGACAATTTGACATTTGCTCAGTACATTGTTTTCGCTGAGGAAATGTAGGAGTCTGCTGTTAATGATAATGCAGAAGATTTTCCCAAGGTTGCTGTTGACACATATCCCATGGTAGTGATTGGGGTCAAGTTTGTCTCCACTCCACTGGTTCCAAATGTTGGAGAATATGCCAGAGCTGAGGATGATGTTAAAGAGTTTAGCCAATTGGAATTTGAGGTCTGTATATTTTATCATTTAATTTAGGATAACATCAACCCCACAGGCCTTTTTGGATTGGAGGGTTTGTATTTTGTCCTGTAGTTCATTCCCTCTCTCTCTCTCTCCCTCTCTCTCTCTCTCTCTCTCTCTCTCTCTCTCTCTCTCTCTCTCTCTCTCTCTCTCTCTCTCTCTCTCTCTCTCTCTCTCTCTCTCTCTCTCTCTCTCTCTCTCTCTCTCTCTCTCTCTCTCTCTCAATTAAATTGCAGTTCAATGTATGGGCTTATTGGCATTTGGGAAAAATATGTTTACATTGCCAAAGCAAGTGAAATAGATAATAAACAGAAAAAGAGTACATTAAACATTACACTTCCAAAAGTTAAAGACATTTTCTCTTTCCTTGTGTCCCTCAATCTCTTATCTTTCCATCTTTGTGCTTGTTATTCTTAAACTATTCTCTGGTTAACGCTAACTCTGTCTCTGTGTGTAGGATGAAGGAGAGGGACAAAAAGCAAGCAGTTCAAATGATGGAGGATGAGAAAGAGAGGAAAGTTCTGCAGGTACTATAATGACTTGGATTTATTTAGTGCTTTTCTAAGTGTTTTTCACTACCAACGTGTAGTGTCTTACCTGGGTGAAGCATAGCAGCCATTTTGTGCCCAAACCCTAACCACACATCATGTCTGATCCCAAACTCCTCATCCTCCTCTTCTTCCTCTCTCCCTGTGTCTTCCTCAGCTCAAGCTGGAGCAGACCGAGGGGGAACTGCGGAGCCTGTCTGCTGAGTTCCAGGGTCTGAGGAGCTCCCTGGCCCAGAGAGACACACACGCCCTGCAGCTACGGGATACCATCACCACCCTCACACACAGACTCAACATGGCACAGAGGAAAGAGGTGAGCCTGGCAACACCCTTACACACCATCACCCACACACCATCACCACCCTCACACACAGGCTGAATACAGCACAGAGCAAACAGACGAGACTGGCACCACCCAGAGAGGGATAAGTACAGTTAATAAAAGGACGTAAGGGATTGGGAGGGGAAGAACAGAAGACAATACAACAGGAACATGGCAGTACACATTGCTGTCCCTTGTCCTTACCAGTCATCTAATAAAAACACTGCTGTTGAGGTTATTTGAACCAACATTGCAAACTTTGCTGGTTGGAAGTATAGGGATGGGAAGTTGGATAGGGAGTGGCGAGGGTGATTAAAGACAATGCAACAGGAAAGTACCCAATGTTCCATGGCCTCACCAGTCATCTAACAAAACCATGTTATTGTTGTTGAACTATCATGGCATCCCACTCACCCTCTTCTCATCTTTCCTATCAGGCGGAGAGCGAGGCCTCCCTGGCTGAGATGTGGGGCCTGCGAGAGCATCAGGGGGCCAGGGAGCGTGGTGCTGAGGGCCTGAAGGAAGAGCTGTGTGCTCTGGTGGCTCAGAGGGACCAGGGCCAGACAGAGCTGCACCAGGCCAGGCTCCAGGCGGCACAGCTCACCCTGCAGCTAGCCGACGCCAGCCTGACTCTGAGGGAGGGCAGAGCACACTGGGCCCAGGAGAGACAGAGCCTGCAGTGCACCACTTCGGTAGGACACACCACCGCAGACAGTAATAATCATATGGATGGACCTAATCATATGAATTGGATTACTCAAGTAGTCATTCACCTTGAATGCAAGTAGCAGAATGTCTTAGCAGCAAAATAACATATCAACATTCTTTTGACTGTGTGGTAGCCTAGCAGCAGGTAGCCTAGTGGTTAAGAGTGTTGGGCCAGTTACCGAAACGTCGCTGGTTCGAATTCCTGAGCCTACTAGGTGAAAAATCTGTCGATGTGCCCGTGAGCAAGGCACTTAAACCCTAATTGCTCCTGTAAGTCGCTCTGGATAAGAGCATCTGCTAAATGACTAAATGTTAACGGTATGTTTCTCACCCTGGCAGAAGGAAAGAGAGCGTCTGGAGAAGCTGAATGGAGAGATGCAGCGGATTGAAGAGAAGCTTCAGGAGGAGAGGATGGAGAGAGAGAAGGTGGAAGTGGAGCTGGGAAGAGAGAAGGACTGTAACCGGGTAAAGAGGAACACCTACTCTACCACATGGAAATCAACATTTACAGATATGACCAGATACAACAACAAACTTGGAAATCAAAATCAGCTCTCTATACACACCAGTGGAGGCTGCTGAGGGGAGGACGGCTCATAATAATGGCTGGAATCGAGTAATGATATCAAACACATGAAACCCCCAAAAAACGTGTTTGATAACATTCCATTGACTCCATTCCGGACATTATTATAAGCTGTCCTCCCATCAGCAGCCTCCACTGATACTCAAATGTGTCCTCTATAGTATTGAAAACCATTCAGACTTGTTGGTCCTGTATGGCTCAGTTGGTACAGCATGGCACTTGTAACTCCAGAATTGTGTTTTTGATTCCGATAAAATACTTTATTTTAGGTTATTATATATTTCTGTCAACATGCTGAAACCTTCAAACTGGAAAAACTAGTCTCTTTGATTACTTATGATGTGCTGTGCTGCTGATCAGGCTGTGTATAGCAGTATATGACTCCTACTGATGACTGCCCCCTGCAGGTGCAGCTGAGTGAGACACGCAGGGAGCTCCAGGAGCTGAAGGCCAGTCTGAGGGTGGCCCAGAAGGAGAAGGAACAGCTGCTGCTGGAGAAACAGGCAGGACCACTTCTCTACACCTGTCCACCTCTTCAACCACCATTTCCCCTCTCCCACTGTCCACTTACATTCACATTTCTGAATCAACTGCTATCCCCTATCCACTACTCCAGACGCTCTCTGTCCTTTTGCCATGGGGAGGGAGACACACACACACACACACACACACACACAGATAATAATTCCTACGACACTACAGTGGTAGGCTTGATTACCAACAACGACGAGACGGCCTACAGGGAGGAGGTGAGGGCCCTCGGAGTGTGGTGTCAGTAAAATAACCTCACACTCAACGTCAACAAAACAAAGGAGATGATTGTGGACTTCAGGAAACAGCAGAGGGAGCAACCCCCTATCCACATCGACGGGACAGTAGTGGAGAGGGTAGTAAGTTTTAAGTTCCTTGGCGTACACATCACGGACAAACTGAATTGGTCCACCCACACAGACAGCGTTGTGAAGAAGGCGCAGCAGCTCCTCTTCAACCTCAGGAGGCTGAAGAAATTCAGCTTGTCACCAAAAGCACTCACAAACTTCTACAGATGTACAATCGAGAGCATCCTGTCGGGCTGTATCACCGCCTGGTACGG
>NC_092113.1:32520245-32545245 GCF_045679555.1 Salvelinus alpinus
TAGAGTGATGCAGTTCTACATTTGTGCCTAAAAAACTAATTGGGAAATGAATAGTCTCTTCTTCAGCCAAGCGTCATCAGTCTGGCAAACAAGACTAGTAAACTAAGGAATCTCATGATAACATAATGTAATTTATAGATGCAGATGTTACCAGACTTTATGGAAGGTTTGCCTGGAAAAGATTATTAGTACTGGTTTAATAATACTATATTTTTCATGATTTTCAACCAATACTCAACTTTAGTTATATCGTAATGAAGCTATATTCTGGTTTAGTTTAAGCTAATGACGTTTGATAAGAAGAGATTACTAAAGCTAGGTCATTTAAAGGGGCAATCTACGATTGTTATTGTTTGAACTGCAGATTGCCCCCTTTAAGAAAGAAGAAGGTGCTAGGGACACTTTTTGCTTGGTAGATTTGTAATTTGCTGTATTTGCACCTGTTTTTTTGCAATAAGAGATGTTTTGGGGGCTACATTTTTATTTTATTTTTACACTTGGATACTCCTTATTAATCCAGTCTATGTTATTATCATAATCATTACAATAGTGTTTTGTTTATTACTCTTTTATTTTTATTTCTCTGATTTTATTTCTAAAGGTAAATGTAACCTCTCACAACTATCTGATAAGGTTTGAAATGTTCGTCCAAAGGTTAGAGATATTGGTTCTACTGTATAGGACATCACTGTGTTCCTTCACACAGAGGTGTAGCTGTAATGAAAGTGTGACATCTGTAACATATACAGTGCCTTCAGAAAATATTCATACCCCTTGACTTATTCCACATTTTGTTGTGTTACAGCCTGAATTCAAAATGGATTAAATATATGTTTTCTCTCAACCATCTACACACAATATGCCACAATGAAAAAGTGAAAACATGCTTTAATTTGCACATTTATGAAAAATGTAATACAGAAATGCACTGTAATTCAACTGTGATGGACATCCTTGATCATTGAAGGCTGAGCTTCAGAGGGTTTTGGAGTACCCCTCTTCGTCTCTACACCCTTTCAGCTCTACCTCTAGTGTAATCTAGTACTTACACCTCTATTTGCTACCGTGGGTGAATTTGACATGCTGGTATGTGCACCTAAAGTTGCGTAGCACTGAGATCTATCCTTTTTGTTGACGTCATTTTAGATTTCTGTGGGAGTTCTATTCTATGTGTACTGTGAGCTACATGAGGGTATGCTGAAACTTTCTTCCAGGATACCTACTCTCATTGCAATACGGCTCCAGTGGTTTGCTGGTGTGTATGATGTTTTGTTTGAGGTCATCTTACCTATTTAAAAAAAATCATATTCTTTGGTATTTATATATAGGGTCATTAAGCGTGTGGATTGGTTTCTGTAATAATAAAATTTAAAAAACGGATCTGTATCATTTGTGTCTAATGTGCCTGTTTTTTTTGATGGAAGAGAAATATTCAAACATTTTGGGTTGCTTCCTTCAGGGTGACATTTCTGATACTAATTTGCTAATCACATGTCTCATCTTCTCTTCTGAATATCTATCTCCTCTCTCTTCCATTCCCTCTCACTCACTCACCCCCTCTCTTCTCTGACCTCGGACATTTACATTTTTACATTTAAGTCATTTAGCAGACGCTCTTATCCAGAGCGACTTACAAATTGGTGCATTCACCTTATGACATCCAGTGGAACGGCCACTTTACAATAGTGCATCTAAATCTTTTAAGGGGGGGGGGAGTGAGAAGGATTACTTTATCCTATCCTAGGTATTCCTTAAAGAGGTGGGGTTTCAGGTGTCTCCGGAAGGTGGTGATTGACTCCGCTGTCCTGGCGTCGTGAGGGAGTTTGTTCCACCATTGGGGGGCCAGAGCAGCGAACAGTTTTGACTGGGCTGAGCGGGAACTGTACTTCCTCAGTGGTAGGGAGGCGAGCAGGCCAGAGGTGGATGAACGCAGTGCCCTTGTTTGGGTGTAGGGCCTGATCAGAGCCTGGAGGTACTGAGGTGCCTTTCCCCTCACAGCTCCGTAGGCAAGCACCATGGTCTTGTAGCGGATGCGAGCTTCAACTGGAAGCCAGTGGAGAGAGCGGAGGAGCGGGGTGACGTGAGAGAACTTGGGAAGGTTGAACACCAGACGGGCTGCGGCGTTCTGGATGAGTTGTAGGGGTTTAATGGCACAGGCAGGGAGCCCAGCCAACAGCGAGTTGCAGTAATCCAGACGGGAGATGACAAGTGCCTGGATTAGGACCTGCGCCGCTTCCTGTGTGAGGCAGGGTCGTACTCTGCGGATGTTGTAGAGCATGAACCTACAGGAACGGGCCACCGCCTTGATGTTGGTTGAGAACGACAGGGTGTTGTCCAGGATCACGCCAAGGTTCTTAGCGCTCTGGGAGGAGGACACAATGGAGTTGTCAACCGTGATGGCGAGATCATGGAACGGGCAGTCCTTCCCCGGGAGGAAGAGCAGCTCCGTCTTGCCGAGGTTCAGCTTGAGGTGGTGATCCGTCATCCACACTGATATGTCTGCCAGACATGCAGAGATGCGATTCGCCACCTGGTCATCAGAAGGGGGAAAGGAGAAGATTAGTTGTGTGTCGTCTGCATAGCAATGATAGGAGAGACCATGTGAGGTTATGACAGAGCCAAGTGACTTGGTGTATAGCGAGAATAGGAGAGGGCCTAGAACAGAGCCCTGGGGGACACCAGTGGTGAGAGCACGTGGTGAGGAGACAGATTCTCGCCACGCCACCTGGTAGGAGCGACCTGTCAGGTAGGACGCAATCCAAGCGTGGGCCGCGCCGGAGATGCCCAACTCGGAGAGGGTGGAGAGGAGGATCTGATGGTTCACAGTATCGAAGGCAGCCGATAGGTCTAGAAGGATGAGAGCAGAGGAGAGAGAGTTAGCTTTAGCAGTGCGGAGCGCCTCCGTGATACAGAGAAGAGCAGTCTCAGTTGAATGACTAGTCTTGAAACCTGACTGATTTGGATCAAGAAGGTCATTCTGAGAGAGATAGCGGGAGAGCTGGCCAAGGACGGCACGTTCAAGAGTTTTGGAGAGAAAAGAAAGAAGGGATACTGGTCTGTAGTTGTTGACATCGGAGGGATCGAGTGTAGGTTTTTTCAGAAGGGGTGCAACTCTCGCTCTCTTGAAGACGGAAGGGACGTAGCCAGCGGTCAGGGATGAGTTGATGAGCGAGGTGAGGTAAGGGAGAAGGTCTCCGGAAATGGTCTGGAGAAGAGAGGAGGGGATAGGGTCAAGCGGGCAGGTTGTTGGGCGGCCGGCCGTCACAAGACGCGAGATTTCATCTGGAGAGAGAGGGGAGAAAGAGGTCAGAGCACAGGGTGGGGCAGTGTGAGCAGAACCAGCGGTGTCGTTTGACTTAGCAAACGAGGATCGGATGTCGTCGACCTTCTTTTCAAAATGGTTGACGAAGTCATCTGCAGAGAGGGAGGAGGGGGGGGGAGGGGGAGGAGGATTCAGGAGGGAGGAGAAGGTGGCAAAGAGCTTCCTGGGGTTAGAGGCAGATGCTTGGAATTTAGAGTGGTAGAAAGTGGCTTTAGCAGCAGAGACAGAAGAGGAAAATGTAGAGAGGAGGGAGTGAAAGGATGCCAGGTCCGCAGGGAGGCGAGTTTTCCTCCATTTCCGCTCGGCTGCCCGGAGCCCTGCCCGGAGCCCTGTTCGGACCACATTCTGCATTATTTTCTTACCCTCCTGCCTCTCTTTACCTGTACCTCTCTCCTTCCCCAACTCCCCCTCTCCTTCATCTCCTCTGCTCTGCACCCTCCAGCTCATGTCTGGGGTGACGGTGGCTAATTATAAAATCAATGATGCCGGGCTGCCTGGTTTACAGCCTGCTCTAAAACCTTAACTGGGAAATCACTGGTGGATTGATGTCTCCCTCACTCTTTATCTGTTTTAATTAGAAATGTAAAAGATATGAAGAGCCAGAGGCATCTTACTAGGATCCGTCTCAAATGGTACTCTGTTTCCTATATAGTGCACTACATTTAATCAGAGCTCTGGTTAAAAGTAGTGCACTATACAGGGAAATTGGTGCCATTTGGGATACAGCAATAGGCTTTATGACCTCTGCCAGGCAGGCTGCCTGCCCCCCAGCTCTCTGCCTCTCTTGCCCAAATCACTTTTTTTCTTCCAGTTTATTTCTTGTTTAATTCTCCACCCCCCCCCCCCTTTTTTTTCTTCCCTGATCCCTTCCTAGTCTACCTTCCTCACTCGCCCTTGTCTGTGGTATATTCACTCATCTCTCTCACTTTCTCCATTACCCTTTTAAGAGCAGCTCTCTCTATCATTCCACTCTCTCCCGTCCTCCCTCTTCATGCTTGTCTCTTCCTATAGTGAAGGTTTTAAATTGATGATAACTGTTGAGCGTGAAAAACCCTCATTCTTAGCTAGCTAGCTAAAGTTATACTGCATCTGAAGTAAATCTGGCTACATCACAATGATGAGAAAAATACGTTTGTCAGACTAATTATTTGCCTCCTTTTGAAATGTCATCGTGTTTGGTGTGACGTTGATTATAAACTCAGCAAAAAAAGAAATGTCCTCACTGTCAACTGCGTTTATTTTCAGCAAACTTAACATGTGTAAATATTTGTAGGAACATAACAAGATTCAACAACTGAGACATAAACTGAACAAGTTCCACAGACATGTGACTAACAGAAATGGTTTAATGGATCCCTGAACAAAGGGGAGGTCAAAATCAAAAGTAACAGTCAGTATCTGGTGTGGCCACCAGGTGCATTAAGTACTGCAGTGCATCTCCTCATGGACTGCACCAGATTTGCCATTTCTTACTGTGAGATGTTACCCCACTCTTCCACCAAGGCACCTGCAAGTTCCCGGACATTTCTGGGGGGAATGGCCCTAGCCCTCACCCTCCAATCCAACAGGTCCCAGACGTGCTCAATGGGATTGATATTCGGGCTCTTCGCTGGCCATGGCAGAACACTGACATTTCTGTCTTGCAGGAAATCACGCACAGAACGAGCAGTATGGCTGGTGGCATTGTCATGCTGGAGGGTCATGTCAGGATGAGCCTGCAGGAAGGGTACCACATGAGAGAGGAGGATGTCTCCCCTGTAACGCATAGCATTGAGATAGCCTGCAATAACAACAAACTCAGCCCGATGATGCTGCGACACACCGCCCCAGACCATGACGGAACTTCCACCTCCAAATCGATCCCGCTCCAGAGTACAGGCCTCGGTGTAACGCTCATTCCTTCGAAGATGAACTCGAATCCGACCATCACCCCTGGTGAGATAAAACCGTCAGTGAAGAGCACTTTTTGCCAGTCCTGTCTGGTCCAGCGTCGGTGGGTTTGTGCCCATAGGCGACGTAGTTGCCGGTGATGTCTGGTGAGGACCTGCCTTACAACAGGCCTACAAGCCCTTAGTCCAGCCTCTCTCAGCCTATTGTGGACAGTCTGAGCACTGATGGAGGGATTGTGCGTTCCTGGTGTAACTCGGGCAGTTGTTGTTGCCATCCTGAACCTGTCCCGCAGGTGTGATGTTCGGACGATCAGCTGTCCTGTCTCCCTGTAGCGCTGTCTTAGGCGTTTCACAGTACGGACATTGCAATTTATTGCCCTGGCCACATCTGCAGTCCTCATGCCTCCTTGCAGCATGCCTAAGGCACGTTCACACAGATGAGCAGGGACCCTGGGCATCTTTCTTTTGGTGTTTTTCAGAGTCAGTAGAAAGGCCTGTTTAGTGTCCTAAGTTTTCATAACTGTGACCTTAATTGCTTACCGTCTGTGAGCTGTTAGTGTCTTAACGACCGTTCCTTAGGTGCATGTTCATTAATTGTTTATGGTTCATTGAACAAGCATGGGAAACAGTGTTTAAACCCTTTACAATGAAGATCTGTGAAGTTATTTGGATGTTTATGAATTATCTTTGAAAGACAGGATCCTGAAAAAGGGACGTTTCTTTTTTTGCTGAGTTTATATTCTCCCAAAGAAGGATTTTTAAGCCTTGAGACAATTGAGACATTGATTGTGTATGTGTGCCAATCTGAGGGTGAAGGGGCAAGGCAAAATATTTAAGTGCCTTTGAACGGGGTATGGTAGTAGATGCCAGGCGCACCGGTTTGAGTTTGTAAAGAAATGCAACGCTGCTGGGTTTTTAACGCTCAACAGTTTCCTGTGTGTTTCAAGAATAGTCCACCACCCAAAGGACACCCAGCCAACTTGACACAACTGTGGGAATAATTGGAGTCAACATGGGCCAGCATCTCTGTGGAACGCTACGCAACCATGTCTGTGTCAATTACTGATTTCACCTGCATTGCTACACTTTACACTTCAAAGTAAATCTCAGCTCTGTTTATTGAAAGTACACTCAAGAAAACCTTTTTTTTAACATAGTGATCAAGAAATAACATTAAAACAGAGTAATATGCCTGTGTTCTGTGATTCTTTGGTGTGATGTTGATGGAATATTCTCCTAACCCTCAGAAAATTGGACACAAACGATACCATGAAATGTGTCTACAACATTAAGATATTGTTGATAGAATATTCTCCTAACCCTCAGAAAACTGGACACTGGAATTTTCTTGCAACGTTCCAATAAACATGTCTAGAACATTAATATTGAAGATTCTGAGAACATGGTAATCACATTCTGGGTAAATTGTGTTTGACATTAAGGGAATGGTCTCTTGGAAACAGTCCTTGCACATCAATGGCACATTCCTATGAAAACATTAGACTCTTAAAGGGAAAGTTCTCTAATGCTTTGGGAACATTTGTTGTTAGGTGGGTTACTGCCTACTTATATGTCTCCAGGATGTCCTCATAGACCCTAAATGTTTCATCACACACAGTCCAAGTCATGACGTTTTCTCTCTTTATCACACACTCTGATCTAACTTTTGTTCCTTATGTCTGGTCTGGTCTGGTGTTACCATGCTGCTGGTATGGTCTAGTGTTACCATGCTGCTGGTCTGGTCTGGTGCTACCATGCTGCTGGTCTGGTCTAGTGTTACCATGCTGCTGGTATGGTCTGGTGTTACCATGCTGCTGGTATGGTCTGGTGTTACCATGCTGCTGGTATGGTCTAGTGTTACCATGCTGCTGGTCTGGTCTGGTGTTACCATGCTGCTGGTATGGTCTAGTGTTACCATGCTGCTGGTATGGTCTGGTGTTACCATGCTGCTGGTATGGTCTGGTGTTACCATGCTGCTGGTATGGTCTAGTGTTACCATGTTGCTGGTATGGTCTGGTGTTACCATGCTGCTGGTATGGTCTAGTGTTACCATGCTGCTGGTATGGTCTGGTGTTACCATGCTGCTGGTATGGTCTGGTGTTACCATGCTGCTGGTATGGTCTGGTGTTACCATGCTGCTGGTCTGGTCTGGTGTTACCATGCTGCTGGTCTGGTCTGGTGCTACCATGCTGCTGGTCTGGTCTGGTGTTACCATGCTGCTGGTATGGTCTGGTGTTACCATGCTGCTGGTATGGTCTGGTGCTACCATGCTGCTGGTATGGTCTGGTGTTACCATGCTGCTAGTCTGGTCTGGTGTTACCATGCTGCTGGTCTGGTCTGGTGTTACCATGCTGCTGGTCTGGTCTGGTGTTACCATGCTGCTGGTCTGGTGCTACCATGCTGCTGGTATGGTCTGGTGCTACCATGCTGCTGGTCTGGTGTTACCATGCTGCTGGTATGGTCTGGTGTTACCATGCTGCTGGTATGGTCTGGTGTTACCATGCTGCTGGTATGGTCTGGTGTTACCATGCTGCTGGTATGGTCTAGTGTTACCATGCTGCTGGTATGGTCTAGTGTTACCATGCTGCTGGTATGGTCTAGTGTTACCATGCTGCTGGTCTGGTGTTACCATGCTGCTGGTCTGGTGTTACCATGCTGCTGGTCTGGTGCTACCATGCTGGTGGTCTGGTCTGGTGTTACCATGCTGCTGGTCTGGTGCTACCATCCTAATGGTCTGGTCTAGTGTTACCATGCTGCTGGTATGGTCTAGTGTTACCATGCTGCTGGTCTGGTCTGGTGTTACCATGCTGCTGGTATGGTCTAGTGTTACCATGCTGCTGGTATGGTCTAGTGTTACCATGCTGCTGGTATGGTCTAGTGTTACCATGCTGCTGGTCTGGTGTTACCATGCTGCTGGTCTGGTCTGGTGTTACCATGCTGCTGGTCTGGTGCTACCATGCTGGTGGTCTGGTCTGGTGTTACCATGCTGCTGGTCTGGTGCTACCATCCTAATGGTCTGGTCTAGTGTTTCCATGCTGCTGGTATGGTCTAGTGTTACCATGCTGCTGGTCTGGTCTGGTGTTACCATGCTGCTGGTCTGGTCTGGTGTTACCATGCTGCTGGTCTGGTGCTACCATGCTGCTGGTTTGGTCTGGTGCTACCATGCTGCTGGTCTGGTCTGGTGTTACCATGCTGCTGGTATGGTCTAGTGTTACCATGCTGCTGGTCTGGTCTGGTGCTACCATGCTGCTGGTCTGGTCTGGTGTTACCATGCTGCTGGTCTGGTCTGGTGTTACCATGCTGCTGGTCTGGTCTGGTGTTACCATGCTGCTGGTCTGGTCTGGTGCTACCATGCTGCTGGTTTGGTCTGGTGCTACCATGCTGGTGGTCTGGTCTGGTGTTACCATGCTGCTGGTCTGGTGTTACCATGCTGCTGGTCTGGTGCTACCATGCTGCTGGTCTTGTCTGGTGTTACCATGCTGCTGGTCTGGTGTTACCATGCTGCTGGTCTGGTGCTACCATGCTGGTGGTCTGGTCTGGTGTTACCATGCTGCTGGTCTGGTGCTACCATGCTGCTGGTATGGTCTGGTGCTACCATGCTGCTGGTCTTGTCTGGTTCTACCATGCTGCTGGTCTGGTCTGGTGCTACCATGCTGTTGGGCTGGTCTGGTGCTACCATGCTGCTGGTCTGGTGCTACCATCCTGCTGGTCTGGTGCTACCATCCTGCTGGTCTGGTGCTACCATACTGCTGGTCTGGTCTGGTGCTACCATGCTGTTGCTCTGGTGCCACCATGCTGCTGGTCTGGTCTAGTGCTACCATGCTGCTGGTCTGGTCTAGTGCTACCATGCTGCTGGTCTGGTGCCACCATGCTGCTGGTCTGGTATAGTGCTACCATGCTGCTGGTCTGGTATAGTGCTTTCATGCTGCTGGTCTGGTCTGGTGCTACCATGCTGCTGGTCTGTTCTAGTGCTACCATGCTGCTGGTCTGGTATAGTGCTACCATGCTGCTGGTCTGGTGCTACCATGCTGCTGGTCTGGTCTGGTGCTACCATGCTGCTGGTTTGGTCTGGTGCTACCATGCTACTGGACTGGTCTGGTGCTACCATGCTACTGGTCTGGTCTGGTGCTACCATGCTGCTGGTTTGGTCTGGTGCTACCATGCTACTGGTCTGTTCTGGTGCTACCATGCTACTGGACTGGTCTGGTGCTACCATGCTACTGGTCTGTTCTGGTGCTGCCATGCTACTGGACTAGTCTGGTGCTACCATGCTACTGGTCTGGTCTGCAGCATGGTAGCACAGTAATTGACCTAATCACTGCTAGTAGGATTGGAAAGGTGGTGCCTGTGCAAATAAAAATACCGCTCTGTCTCTTTAACCTCCTCCCCATACACCAACAACCGCCCTTGGACCCCTCCCTGTCCCTGGGGGTTTCCATGGCAACATGTTATTGGGGTTGACTATATGGAGCAATTTAGTGGTTCCTTGAAATGCAGCTATTTAGTGGTTCCTTGTAAAGCAGCTATGGACCTTATTCTAATCCCCAGTCCATCTTTATTGATCTGTATTTAATTATCGTTAATTATAGCAATCATATAATTGATAGAACCCCTGCCTCTCTCAGTTTATCACTCTCCTCTCTAGACTGCATCTGTTAATAAAAGCAACCGTATAGGCCTATAATGTACTGTAGTTTGAAGGACACTGTGTGTGGAAGCATGCATCTCTACCTTCTCTGATATTATATAGCTGCTATATAAAATGATTCTGATGATTAAAGGTAAACACTTTAACCCCCCTGCTGCTATATAAAATGATTCTGATGATTAAAGGTAAACACTTTAACCCCCCTGCTGCTATATAAAATGATTCTGATGATTAAAGGTAAACACTTTAACCCCCCTGCTGCTATATTAGATGATTCTGATGATTCTGATGATTAAAGGTAAACACCTTAACCCCCCTGCTGCTATATTAGATGATTCTGATGATTCTGATGATTAAAGGTAAACACCTTAACCCCCCTGCTGCTATATTAGATGATTCTGATGATTCTGATGATTAAAGGTAAACACTTGAACCCCCCTGCTGCTATATTAGATAATTCTGATGATTAAAGGTAAACACCTTAACCCCCCCGCTGCTATATTAGATGATTCTGATGATTAAAGGTAAACACTTTAACCCCCTGCTGCTATATTAGATGATTCTGTGATTAAAGGTAAACACCTTAACCCCCTCGCTGCTATATTAGATGATTCTGATGATTAAAGGAAACACTTTAACCCCCCTGCTGCTATATTAGATGATTCTGATGATTAAAGGTAAACACTTTAACCCCCCTGCTGCTATATTAGATGATTCTGTGATTAAAGGTAAACACTTTAACCCCCCCGCTGCTATATTAGATGATTCTGATGATTAAAGGTAAACACCTTAACCTCCCCGCTGCTATATTAGATGATTCTGATGATTAAAGGTAAACACTTTAACCCCCTGCTGCTATATTAGATGATTCTGTGATTAAAGGTAAACACCTTAACCTCCCCGCTGCTATATTAGATGATTCTGATGATTAAAGGTAAACACTTTAACCCCCCTGCTGCTATATTAGATGATTCTGTGATTAAAGGTAAGCACCTTAACCCTCCTGCTGCTATATTAGATGATTCTGATGATTAAAGGTAAACACCTTAACCCCCCTGCTGCTATATTAGATGATTCTGTGATTAAAGGTAAACACTTTAACCCCCCTGCTGCTATATTAGATGATTCTGTGATTAAAGGTAAACACTTTAACCCCCCTGCTGCTATATTAGATGATTCTGATGATTAAAGGTAAACACTTTAACCCCCCTGCTGCTATATTAGATGATTCTGATGATTAAAGGTAAACACTTTAACCCCCCTGCTGCTATATTAGATGATTCTGATGATTAAAGGTAAACACCTTAACCCTCCTGCTGCTATATTAGATGATTCTGATGATTAAAGGTAAACACCTTAACCCCCCTGCTGCTATATTAGATGATTCTGATGATTAAAGGTAAACACCTTAACCCCCCTGCTGCTATATTAGATGATTCTGATGATTCTGATGATTAAAGGTAAACACCTTAACCCCCCGTGCTCCAATAGTAGGATCCACAGAGCTAGAGAGACGGGAGCACACCACACTCTTATATGATGTCCTTGTTTGGCAAGACCCACAGACAGAGATGTATTGTCTGTGATACCCACTGCTTTCCACATCTGCTATATAGTCCACTGCTATGACCAGGGTCAAAAGTAGTGCACTATGTAGGGTGCCATTTGGGATGCATATCATGACCTATTAAAGTTTCTGCTTCATCCTATTCTATATGCGGGGTTGGTCTACATTGGCACTGCTCGCTGGTTGGCCTGTGTAGCCACAGTGCAAGAGCGCCCTCTATTGTTATTCACTGTGCTGAGATGTGATCACGTCACTGAAATTATCTTGCACCCCCATTGGTCTTGTACCCAGTGGTCTTGTACCCAGGGGTCTTGTACCCAGTGGTCTTGTACCCAGGGGTCTTGTACCCAGGGGTCTTGTACCCAGTGGTCTTGTACCCAGGGGTCTTGTACCCAGGGGTCTTGTACCCAGTGGTCTTGTACCCAGGGGTCTTGTACCCAGTGGTCTTGTACCCAGGGGTCTTGTACCCAGTGGTCTTGTACCCAGGGGTCTTGTACCCAGGGGTCTTGTACCCAGGCTCACAGCTCACTGCTGGTGAAGGGGCGGGGCTATCATAAAAAAAAAAACTGGTAACACATAATCGGAAGTGTAGTTTAAAACACATTCATAACAGTGTTGTAAGTGCAATATAACATTTCCCCATTCTGAGTCGAGGCTATTCCCGTAATAGAATGGAACCTTCTTATGACAGTATAAAAAGGTCAGCCATTTTGGTCAGGGCAGTTGGTCAACAATGGTCAGCCAGCGCTGTGATAGATATTGTCATTTAATAGGATCTCTATGGTTATTCCCTCCAAGATATAAGGAAATTACCAATTGTTCAAACATTCACTATAAACACAGATGAAAACAGAAAGTAAAAGTAACACAATAAAATAATCTGTTAATCTCACAAAAGTAATTTATTTATATGGCTTATCTTTGTATGAGTTGGTATGAACAGAAAATTGGACAATACCTTGGCCGTGTTTTACAGAAAATAACACCTGCATCAGAACCATGTTGTCACAACGTTGTGTAACAACATAATCTCAGCGTTGTGTTTGCATCATGACTGCCTGTCATCAAACCTCGCTTCTCTGCTCCGCGCCGTATGACATCACAGCACCATACAGAGAACATTCACCCAATGGCAGAGGAGACATGTTAAAGCATTAACACACACTCAAATCAGGTCAGGAGGCCCACATTCCGAGAGTACTGTACAGTAGGTCACTCTCTCTCTACTGCTGGGAGGCTGTCGTATTCCTGTTCATATTGCTTCACAGAGAGACTGCATACAAACCTCTGTACTGTATGTAGCCAGCCAGCTGCATTATGACCAGCTGGTTACATATTGACTGAGACATTTTGGCAACAAAGACGATTGAGAAGAAATGAAATATGAGAACACAAAACGCTGAGAGAGAATATCATACAACCTTACAAAGACATGATGATATGATGGCTTTTAGATGAGAAGGCAGTTGGTTTCTTGGATGCCAGCAGCACAGGTCAGCCAAATCTGGTCTGAGACAGGTTTGGTCTTTTCACACTAGTGAGCCAAGCCAAACTGAGCTGTACAGAGCTGGCCTAGTTATGCACTCACCATAGTTGTTGGAACCGTGGACTGAAGGACAATGTGAAGTCAGCACAGTTTGGGTTAGGTTGTCATGATAGTGTGAAAAGGGTAACAGACTGGCATCCAGGCCATTTGTAGACTAGTCATATATCTTCTATGTACACAGAGATAGGGGTTAACTGGACAGATCCAATTGACTGAGTCAAAAATACACACACATAAATATTGCCTGTTTCTAGCGAACCCGCTAGGGTTTGGTCCTTACAGAGAAGCCCTGAGAAGTCTGTTTCCATGTCGTTGTCCATAACAGATCCTGGTTGCGTGTGTGTGTGTGTGTGTGTATTTTTGTGTACGCAAGAGTGTCTGCTTGTGCACGTCGTGAAATAGTTATTTAATGTGACAGACATCTGATGATTTCTGTTGAGATAAGATTGGCAGTGACGGTACTGTCAATATTGGACAATAAAGTTGTATTGTATTGTAACTTACTTTGCTAGCGGTGCCTGATTTAAAAACAGGATATCAAAGTGCTACATATACGGCCAAGTGTCAATCTCTGTCTAAGCACCCGAACCAAGACGGCACATATGTTATAGATCCGAGATTTAGTGTGTGTGTGTTTGTGTGTGTGTGTGTGTGTGTGTGTGTGTGTGTGTGTGTGTGTGTGTGTGTGTGTGTGTGTGTGTGTGTGTGTGTGTGTGTGTGTGTGTGTGTGTGTGTGTGTGTGTGTGTGTGTGTGTGTGTGTGTGTGTGTGTGTGTCTAATTTAGGTGTGAAGATTTGATGTCTGTGTGAGCACTGGTTGGTGTCTAGGGTCACGGACTCTCTGTTTCTGAAAATGAGTTGCGAACTTTGGCACAAAGACACATGTCCAATCGGCAGCATAGTTGGTTGTGTTGAAAGAAAGCACATGGATTAATGCCAGTCCCCTGATAACAACAAATCACAACTTGAGTCACTGTAACACAAGTTAACATTACTGAGTTGATTATCATTGACATCTACGGCGAGCAAAAGTGCCCAAAAACCACCAGTTGAAAAGGAGATTCAGCTAGCGGTATGTTCTGATTCGGATTCCAAATCTCTCTTTATATCGCCGCTGGAAAACTCCTCAAACACAAAACCTCATCTGAAGAAATCAAAACCAGGATTACAAACAAAGACTAATAATATAATGGTATATAGATATGTAGGGACTTATTCATAAATTGAAAGAAAAATACAAATTAAGAAAATAAAACAAGAAGAAATTAAAAAAAAAATTAAAAGCCCAACAAAATAATTAGCATTTTCAGTTTGGTTTCATTCTGTATTTCTTTTTGAGAAGTGTGCTTTGCTTGGCATCCAGATTTACTGTTCAGTTCATGCTGTCTGGTTTGGACATTCCTCTATATAGATACAAACAAGAAGATAGTAAAAAATTGGACATTTGCTTCGTCAAAGATAGTATTCTTGTCATCTTCTCTCTTCTATATATCACGAGTCACAAGTCCAGACGGTTGCATCATGTGGTTTCTCCGTCTCTCGTTTTATTAGTCTCTCTGCATGGCACTTGTCAAGAACCTGCGAGTCAGGGAACCTGAGTTATAGTGTCTATACAGGCAACCATATGGCTCTACTGTCCTGTCCTACCCTGTCCTTTCCTGCCCTGTCCTGTCCTGCTCTGTCCTGTCCTGATCTGCTCTGTCCTGCTCTGTCCTGCTCTGCTCTGTCCTGCTCTGCTCTGTCCTGTTCTGTCCTGCCCTGCTCTGTCCTGCTCTGTCCTGTCCTGTTGTGTTCTGTCCTGCTGTGTCCTGTCCTGCCTGGAGAGACGGATGTGCATTAGGGAGATAGAGGGGATGAGGAGGTTAGGGAGGGCCAACACTGCAAGGGGTATGGTGTGTGTGTGTGTGTGTGTGTGTGTGTGTGTGTGTGTGTGTGTGTGTGTGTGTGTGTGTGTGTGTGTGTGTGTGTGTGTGTGTGTGTGTGTGTGTGTGTGTGTGTGTGTGTGTGTGTGTGTGTGTGTGTGTGTGTTTGATTACGTCAGTTAGTGTGTGTGTGTTTGAGTGTAGAGTCTGCATATCTGTGATCTTCTCTCCTCCTCACTGCGCCCTCCCGGCATGGTTCTTCCTAGCCCCTTCGCTGCTACCCTCCAGAGCCCAGGATTCCCCCTCGCTGTCCGAGCCCCTGTCCCGGTCCTCCTCCTCCCCATCATCATAGTCATCCTCATCTTCTTCCTCTGGGGAAGGCTCGCTGCCATTCTCTGTCCCCCAGCTGTCCTCCTCGTCCTCAGCCTCAGTCTTCATGGTGGCGGGGGGCTTGGAGGAGGCTGGTGGAACGGGTGGAGGGGCAGGCGGTGGGGAGCTCTCTCCACTGCTCTCTGTTTGGTCCTCGAAGGCCTCTGGGTTCTCTAACATCTCCCTGATCAGAGGAGGCATGGGGCCTGGGATCTCCATCTTCAGAGTGATGGCTCTCTCTGCCCCTGTACAAACAAGACAAAGAGAAAAGAGAAACGTTGGCATCATATCTGGAAAGTGATTCCTTTTGGCTCTACCGCTCCTGTCTGTGCCCTTCCGTTCTGTACTCTCTCCAATTCCTGTATCCCAATCTTATTCTAACTGTCCTGTCAGAAAAATAATAAAATACGGAGAGAGAAAAAAGTCTACAACCCACCCTTGATGTTCAAGACAGTTTGGTCCAAATCTTAGCATATCTTCAATGTGTGTCAAGACAGTTTGGTCCAAATCTTAGCATATCTTCAATGTGTGTCAAGACAGTTTGGTCCAAATCTTAGCATATC
This sequence comes from Salvelinus alpinus, assembly GCF_045679555.1. Classification (NCBI taxonomy): domain Eukaryota; kingdom Metazoa; phylum Chordata; class Actinopteri; order Salmoniformes; family Salmonidae; genus Salvelinus; species Salvelinus alpinus. Next base: position 32,536,011 of record NC_092113.1, read on the forward strand.
TTCAATGTGTGTCAAGACAGTTTGGTCCAAATCTTAGCATATCTTCAATGTATGTCAAGACAGTTTGGTTCAAATCGTAGCATATCTTCAATGTTTGTCAAGACAGTTTGGTCCAAATCTTAGCATATCTTCAATGTATGTCAAGACAGTTTGGTTCAAATCTTAGCATATCTTCAATGTGTGTCAAGACAGTTTGGTCCAAATCTTAGCATATCTTCAATGTATGTCAAGACAGTTTGGTCCAAATCTTAGCATATCTTCAATGTTTGTCAAGACAGTTTGGTCCAAATCTTAGCATATCTTCAATGTATGTCAAGACAGTTTGGTCCAAATCTTAGCATATCTTCAATGTTTGTCAAGACAGTTTGGTCCAAATCTTAGCATATCTTCAATGTGTGTCAAGACAGTTTGGTCCAAATCTTAGCATATCTTCAATGTATGTCAAGACAGTTTGGTCCAAATCTTAGCATATCTTCAATGTTTGTCAAGACAGTTTGGTCCAAATCTTAGCATATCTTCAATGTTTGTCAAGACAGTTTGGTCCAAATCTTAGCATATCTTCAATGTGTGTCAAGACAGTTTGGTCCAAATCTTAGCATATCTTCAATGTGTGTCAAGACAGTTTGGTCCAAATCTTAGCATATCTTCAATGTGTGTCAAGACAGTGTTACAGGTGCTCTAACGGAGGATGCTCGACTCTAATCCACTGTACTAATACTGACCCTTAGTGCTGATGCCTCTGAGGTCAGTGATCTTCATCAGCATGCGGGGGAACATGTGGGGTTTGTTGGGGCGTCTGCGACGTGCGTAGATCTTCAGGGCCTCCAGGAGGGGCTCTTGCAGCTTGTCCACCTTCTGGGGCTCTTCCAGGTCCATACGGTCTGAGGGACGGAAAGGGGAGAGGACAGAGTTATATACACAATACATGATAAACAGGAACCATCCATCACACTAGAATTGATGTAATTGCTGATTGATGTAATTGACGAAGAGTAAAGTATAGTGTATCTAAACTATTTTATCTCCAAATTCCTACTGGTATTGTAACTGAGTGAGGAAGTTATCCCGGCCTAACACCTCACAGACATTTAGCTCTGTATGTGCTCTTAACATTGTATGGACTGGCAGTAAAATCATGTTAAGCCCCTCAGGGTGCAGTACCTCCAGAGATGAGGGAGATGGCGCTGAGGAGGCCCGTCTCTGTGTCGTCCATCTCCAGAGGCAGCAGCTGGCCAGCGAAGGCAAACACCAGGTCTGTGAGCGGGCCGAAGCCTGCGTTGTGCATCTGGGTCCGGTTCAGAGTCAGCCCGTCGGAGAAGGTCATGGTGTCCTGCTCTGGGGTGTAGCGGGTGCAGATCCTCAACATCTAGGAGTGAGAGAGACACATATGAAATGTCTTTATTATTTTAGAACTTTGGTGAGTGTAATGTTTACTGTTCATTTTTTATTGATTATTTCACCTTTGTTTATTATCTATTTCACTTGCTTTGGCAATGTAAACATATGTTTCCCGTGCAAATAAAGCCCTTAAATTGAATTGAGAGATAGAATTAGAGAGAGAGAGAGAGAGAGAGAGAGAGAGAGAGAGAGAGAGAGAGAGAGAGAGAGAGAGAGAGAGAGAGAGAGAGAGAGAGAGAGAGAGAGAGGGGTGGGGGTGGGCGGTTGAAGACAGAGAAAGAGAGGGGGAAGTATACCATAAATAAAATCGATTATCTGCATACCACAGGAAGTGCATACCACAGGAAGTGCTTACCACTGGAAGTCTGATCCATATAATAGGCTATGTTTACAAGCATTTCGCTACACTCGCTACACTCGCATTAACATCTGCTAACCATGTGTATGTGACCGATTTGATTTGATTTGTTCTACATCTATTGTCCATAAAACATCTTCAGCTATTCAACTTTCCCTCCCTACAGTATGAGCCGACATGCAAAGTTATTCTTGCAATGCCACCTCTATCCACTGAGAGGCACTGTCCTCTTATCATTACATTTACACATGGCTTTCTGAGTACCAGTTATTATATAATGGGAACCTTTCGACAGATCTCAACTATGACTGGTAAGACTTTATTTGATAACACAGAGGGGGTTGAAGGGATGGGAAGAACCAGGTAAGTACCAGGATATCCAGGCAGGCTGATTTGAGGAGGGTGATCTGGTCAGCGATGGTGAGGGTGGTGAAGCCGGGGAGGCGCTTGGCAAACTCCACGATCTTGATGATGCACTTGGTGGAAAGTTCACTGAACTTATCCCACAGACCCAGGTCCAGCTGCACGCGCTGCTCTGCACTGGAGTTCTGGAGGACGGAGGAGATACAGAGAGATATATTATGAGCATATGGGAGACACAGACAGGGTTAAAAGACAGGGTTCTTACTCAGCTAGCTCTCACAGTCTCACATCAGAATTAGACGTCCATCCATGTTTTTCAAACGTAACATTTCGAACTCCGAAATCTTCAGGTTAGGTATAAACTCCGAATGGGTAACGTAAGGGTTAAGGATAGGCTTAAAACTAAAATCTAAAAAACAACTTTCTATCGCAGGATTTAAACATGCACAAGAGGCAGATGCTTACGCCCATCCACCATCCACGTCCACAACGCCCTAGTGAAACCAAAACCAGAAGGTAACAGCGCTCACTGTTGCCCCTAGTGGCAGTTTTCCATGTCATCTCCCATTGTCCTCATACATGGATGGACGTTGCATACTGACTTGTATCACGGAGGACCTGGCTGTCTGACTAGACATCAATCAGCTAGAATAATAATATCACTGACTGAACATCAGCCAACCAGGTAGAATGCTCTCACAGTCTTACTTTACACCAACCGATCACCTGACCCCTGTTCTCACACAGTGACCAATGGAGAAATAAGATTTACCCTAAACTGGCCTTTTGAGTTGGGAAAGTATACATGTTCATAGCAGATTTGTGTCCGTATGTTGAAACAGAAAGATGTGTGAGACTCTTACGGTGTGGTATTTGCCCAGCTGCAGCAGTGAGGGGAAGGTGTCTTGGTGGGCTTTGCTGACTTTGTTGACCAGCTCCTCCAGTTCTCCACTCAACTCATAACTCTCTGGCAACACCAACTCCTCCTTCACGTCCTTCTTCTTCTTGTTCCTGTCGTTACGCACCGCTGTGTGGGGTGGGGAGTTTGGGGGGCGGGGGGGGGGGGGGGGGGGGAGAGGAGGAGGAGGAGGAGGTGAGGAAGAAGAGGAAGAGTAGGAACAAACAACATGTGAATAAGAATCTCAGTGACAACATGGATCAGTCATGATATTTAGGCCTAGCCACTGATGCTCTGCAATTCAGTGATGTTACAAACAAGTTATTAAGCCATAGTATACAATACAGTTTATAACAGTACTTCATTAAACAAAGTGATGACACTATCTCCCATTCTCTTCCTACCCCTCTGCATTGAGGTATTCCTGCTACCAGTCACTTTTCAGCCCTGTTTACAAACCACCTCAACCACTCCAGTACCCCTGCACATTGAATAAGGTACTAACACTGACCTGTATATACAACCACTCCAGTACCCCTGCACATTGAATAAGGTACTAACACTGACCTGTATATACAACCACTCCAGTACCCCTGCACATTGAATAAGGTACTAACACTGACCTGTATATACAACCACTCCAGTACCCCTGCACATTGAATAAGGTACTAACACTGACCTGTATATACAACCACTCCAGTACCCCTGCACATTGAATAAGGTACTAACACTGACCTGTATATACAACCACTCCAGTACCCCTGCACATTGAATAAGGTACTAACACTGACCTGTATATACAACCACTCCAGTACCCCTGCACATTGAATAAGGTACTAACACTGACCTGTATATACAACCACTCCAGTACCCCTGCACATTGAATAAGGTACTAACACTGACCTGTATATACAACCACTCCAGTACCCCTGCACATTGAATAAGGTACTAACACTGACCTGTATATACAACCACTCCAGTACCCCTGCACATTGAATAAGGTACTAACACTGACCTGTATATACAACCACTCCAGTACCCCTGCACATTGAATAAGGTACTAACACTGACCTGTATATACAACCACTCCAGTACCCCTGCACATTGAATAAGGTACTAACGCTGACCTGTATATACAACCACTCCAGTACCCCTGCACATTGAATAAGGTACTATCGCTGACCTGTATATACAACCACTCCAGTACCCCTGCACATTGAATAAGGTACTAACACTGACCTGTATATACAACCACTCCAGTACCCCTGCACATTGAATAAGGTACTAACACTGACCTGTATATACAACCACTCCAGTACCCCTGCACATTGAATAAGGTACTAACACTGACCTGTATATACAACCACTCCAGTACCCCTGCACATTGAATAAGGTACTAACGCTGACCTGTATATACAACCACTCCAGTACCCCTGCACCTTGAATAAGGTACTGACACTGACCTGTATATACAACCACTCCAGTACCCCTGCACATTGAATAAGGTACTGACACTGACCTGTATATACAACCACTCCAGTACCCCTGCACATTGAATAAGGTACTAACACTGACCTGTATATACAACCACTCCAGTACCCCTGCACATTGAATAAGGTACTAACACTGACCTGTATATACAACCACTCCAGTACCCCTGCACATTGAATAAGGTACTAACACTGACCTGTATATACAACCACTCCAGTACCCCTGCACATTGAATAAGGTACTGATACTGACCTGTATATACTTGCATTCTCGTTTCTTTAACTCACATCGTAGTTCTTGTGTGGTTTTTATTTACATTTTTGATTGTATTTTCTATTATTATCTATATTATTATTATCTATATTATCATTATTATTATCTATATTTGTATTATCTACTTTATCTATATAATTATTATCTATATTATCTATATTATTATTATCTACATTATCTATATGATCATTATCTATATTATTATTAACTACATTATTATTATCTATATTATTATCTATATTATCATTTGTATCTATATTATTGTTATGATCTATATTATTATGATCTATATTATTATGATCTATATTATCATTATCTATATTACTATTATCTATATTATTATTATTATCTATATTATCTATATTATTATTATCTACATTATTATCTATATTATTATCTATATTATTATTATCTACATATTTATCTATATTATTATTATCTATATTATTATTATCTATATTATTATTATCTATATCATTATTATTTATATTATTATTATCTATATTATCTATATTATTATTATCTATATTATTATCTATATTATAATTATCACTGAATTGTTGGGAAAGAGGTCTCAAGGTAAGAATTTCACTGTTCTGTTTTACACCTGTTGTATCCTGTGCACGTGGCGAATAAACTATGACACTTTAAACTTGAGTTGACCATTGAGTTGACCAGTAAGCATGGCCTCCCTCTCTCTCCCTCTCTCCCTCTCTCACTCCCTCCCTCTCTCACTCTCTCCCTCCCTCTCTCTCTCCCTCTATATCTCCCTCTCTCCCTCCCTCCTCCCATTCTTTCCTTCCTCTCAGGATATCCAGAAATAGCAGGGACAATGTGATCTCAGTCCTGACACACATCCACACAAACATTACACCCATATACATGTCCCATGGGCAAACTGCCTGCCACTCACTCACACACACTGTTGCACTCACATCACTTACAATCCCTGAAAATAGAGCCCTGTGTGGCTGAAAGTGCTACAGCTTCTGTCTTTGTCACAACAGAAGTATCAGTTGGTGCCAACTCATTCACCACTGAGATGTCAGTGTGAATTAAACATGGAAGGTGTTGGCAATGTGAGGGTGTGTTGAGAGTGAGATGACTGATGAAACAGGAAGACAGAGTCTGTGTCACAAATGGCACCCTATTCCCATAGGGCTATGGTGAAAAGTAGTGCACTAAATAGGGAATAGGTTGCCATTTGGGACTTAAGCAGACTCATTTTGGTAACATGATTAGTCATAAGGTTGGTACTGTGCCCAGTCTTTCCAAATCACTACCCTGCTGTTTCTCCTCATACTTCCTCTTAGGTCAGTGGTCACCAACCTTTTCTGAGTCAAGATCACTTTCTGAGTCAAAATGCTAGCCGAGATCCACCGCTCAGATTTATGTTTTAACATGACTTAAACACGTAAGCCTATGTAACATTAACCAATTAAAATCAGTTTTGTAGCAATGAGGTTTGTGCAATGGTAAGTCTTAGGGTGTTTTCACATATAGTCCTCTTTAAAAGAACCAATCTCAGTCCTCTTAAAAGTGAACTCTGGGGTAAAAAAGCTAAAGAGCTCAGTTCTCTTTGTATTCACACTGCCCTTGCCTTTGAATGAGGACTCAACACTTTTTGTTTTATTCTCCCCAAATATGTCTCACACTATTCCAACCCCACAATTGAATAAACAGTTTATGAAGCTCTCTTAGCCTACAGATCACATCTTGCAAACAAACAATCAAAACAAGCAATCAGAACTGAACTCCACATACCCTACAATTCATCCCATCCCACATCCCTCATCTCATCCCACATCCCTCATCCCATCCCACATCCCTCATCCCATCCCACATCCCTCATCCCATCCTACATCCCTCATCCCATCCCACATCCCTCATCTCATCCCACATCCCTCATCCCATCCCACATCCCTTATCCCATCCCTCATCCCTCATCCCTCATCCCATCCCTCATCCCTCATCCCATCCCATCCGTCATCCCACATCCCTCATCCCACATCCCTCATCCCATCCCACATCCCTCATCCCACATCCCTCATCCCATCCCACATCCCTCATCCCATCCCATCCCACATCCCTCATCCCATCCCTCATCCCATCCCACATCCCTCATCCCATCCCACATCCCTCATCCCATCCCTCATCCCACATCCCACATCCCTCATCCCACCCCACATCCCTCATCCCATCCCACATCCCACATCCCTCATCCCATCCCACATCCCTCATCCCATCCCACATCCCTCATCCCACATCCGCTCATCCCTCATCCCATCCCACATCCCTCAGCCCCTCTTACGTCTCTCACCTTCCTTGGACATGCCGACCTCAAAGCACTTCTGCAGTCGGCAGTACTGGCAGCGGTTCCTGGTGACCTTGTTGATCTGGCAGTTCTTGTCTCGGTGGCAGGTGTACACCATGTTCTTCTGGATACTGCGTCGGAAGAAACCCTGGAGACATCAACAGATATATATAGATATAGATATAGATAGATAGATAGATAGAAGAAATAGAGATAGAGAGAGCAAGCGAGAGAGAGAGAGAGAGAGAGCGAGAGAGAGAGAGAGAGAGAGAGAGAGAGAGAGAGAGAGAGAGAGAGAGAGAGAGAGAGAGAGAGAGAGAGAGAGAGAAAAGAGGGGAAAAGAACAGATTAAATACTATATAGGGAGTGACATTGTAACGGTCACACACTGAAAAATTAACAGAGAGAATTATTATGAAATATGGTTGAAAGAAACAGAATGAACGACATTGTAACGTATCCGTCTGCTTTATTTCAACCTTTCATGTCTGACCATTTTCAAATTCACAACAGAAACATTTAGTATGTTTTGTACTGTTATGATTTCCTCATCCAGGATTCTTTATGTTACATTCTTATGGTAATGTCTCAATATCTTCACCTTCTATACTTTCACTTTTATGTCTCACACTTAGCTTTTTTATTTTGTGTGTCTTGTCAGTGTTAAGTTTGAGTGTTGTCTGTGTATTTGTAGTGATGATGAGGAAGATGAAGCAGGGGCTTCCTCACCTTGCAGCCCTCACAGGAACTGACTCCGTAATGGTATCCAGAGGACTTGTCCTGGCACACGAAGCAGGGTTTGTAGATGCGTGGTGGGGGAGGTGGAGAGGGAGAGCCGGGGACCATCTCCTCAGAGCTGGTGCTCTGGGTCTCCACCGCTACAGAGAGAAGAGTAAAGAGGTTTATTTGTTGATTGATTTTATTACGTTTTAGCTTGCAGTCGAATAGAGTTGTTAGAGAGTCTTTATGGTGCAGTTTCATTCACTCATGCTAAGGTTAGAACACACTAATTAAAGACAGGCGAGAGGTTTTGGCTGACTATTGGTGGGGAGAAGACTGACATTTTACATTTAGGGTTTGTGTGTCAGGGAGTGCAGATGCTCTTATCCAGAGCGACTTACAGTTCTGCATTCATCTTAAGACAGCAAGGTGGGACAACCACACCACTGGCATAGAAAGTACATTTCTAATCAATAAAGTAGATATCAAACTCAGAGCAGGTAAGAGGTAGGAGGTAGGAGAGGAAAGAGTCAGTGTTAGTTCACTAAAGGCTTTTCATTTATTTTTATTTAGGAGGGGGTGCGAGGGGGGTGCAGTGGGATTTTTTTGGATACTCTTTGAAGAGGTTGGGTTTCAGATGTTTTCAGAAGATGGGCAGGGACTCTGCTGTCCTAGCTTCAGGGGGAAGATGGGAAGGGACTCTGCTGTCCTAGCTTCAGGGGGAAGCTGGTTCCACCAATGGGGTGCCGGGACAAAGAAGAGCTTGGACTGGGCTGAGCGGGAGCTGCCCTCCCGTAGAGGTGGGAGGGCCAAAAGACCAGAGGTGGAAGAACGGAGTACTCGGGTTGGGGGTGTAGGGTATTAGCATACCCCCCCCCCCCCCCCCCCCCCCCCCCGAGCCGGGCCCTCAGGTCACAGATCAGAGATTAGTGTGCCTTTTAGAGCTGGGAGGGGCTCAGATTGACAGAGGTAAAGAAAACAAACAGTTTAACAGCAGGCAGATAACTGACAATAAGTGGAGGCGTAATTGATTAGATTGACAGATCTCAGTCTCTGATAAGGACTGGTAGCTGAATGGGCAGGGCTGTTGCAGCAGCTAGGGATTCCTCAGTCATTCCAAAACAGCCTACTGACTGCCACTGACTGACTCACTGAGACCGGCATCCACTTAAACACAACCTCAGGACAAATCTAGCACACACCTGACAAGGTAGCTAAGGTGTAGGAAGATGAGAGACCAAAATGTAGAAAGAAGTCTCATTGCTGCAGACTGCAGACTTCTGCCAATCCTGTTCAAACCCAGTCATACAAGCTGATTGTCGTACCACTGACGTCACATGCTCCTGATGTTCTAAATAAGGTCATTGTGCACTGAGATATGCATTGTATGGATTCCATAAGCCATAAGCCACACACTCAC